>NW_010248698.1:0-1730 GCF_000690775.1 Eurypyga helias
AGCCAGAGTTAAACCACGACAGTCCACGACAAGCTAAATCTGTCGTAAGTGCATCTCTGTGGATTAACAGGGAACAGTATTCACCCACCTATAGATTTCATTTTGCAGTTTTATAGGTTGTACATAGAAGTCAGACAATTTGTTTAACTCCTAACTGGAGTTGAGTTTTTATTTCCATACATATGAATTTGTAACAAATAAGAGCATAGGGATTTTCTGAAGGTTGTGGTGGTGTTGATTTTGAGTCACTACTTTAAGTCAGAATTCTATTGCTGTGGCTGATTACTTCTAAAGCACTAAGAAACCTTAATGGCACTATTCACATAAACTCATAGCTAAACATTCTTCTGATCTAAGGAATCCAGAGATTATTTGTTTTTAATTTTCCGTTATGGACATATAACTTAGGTGTGGCTATATTATGATGGTTTTTTACACATCTGTGGCATTTCAGAATCTGGTTGTCATACCAGGATCAAAGCTCAAGATCTGTCTGAGTTTCCAGCATATTTTTACATTTTGTTCTTCAGATGTTTCAGCTAAGTTTTTGGGCTTCACAGTCCTCCCTAACTTTGATTTGCTGACAGTGGCACAAATACATCGATTAGTACTAGGGCTTTATAATCTTCATATTACTTAATATGACAGTGATCTTTATATGACTGTCTGTAGTCTTTGCCTTATACATGTCTTCCCTCAGCCTCCTGTACAAGAATGACTTCTGTTTGTTTAGTATGTACATACCGTAGTTATTTCTGCGTGGTATGAAAACTGAGATAACAAAGATGTTGTTATTTGCTGTTAATTTCACACTGAGTAAATCGGTCCTGCAGAACAGTAACTCAGACCAAATAGCTCAGGAGTGAGGTGGCTGAAGCCAGCTTGGAACACATTTGATCCACACCTGAATCCAGGCACATGTTTCTCAGGCACTTACCAAACAGTATAGATCAGGTACCGTGAAGCTTGTTTAAACAAACACGTAATTGAGGCCCACAATAAGCTAACCCCTGTAAATCCGGACTGTTCAGAAAAATTGCTTCAGCAAATACATTCACCCTGTTTGGTGAATGCCTATAACTTGCATGCACTTCAAGATGAAAGACAGCATTCTTTGATCAAATACACAGGATTGCCAGCTTGCCATCTGGAGGGAAGTCAAACTCATGTTTGCTTTAGTGCTAACAGGTATAAATCCATGAACTTTGATGCAGTTGTGGTTTTTCATACCAAAGCATGCTGGGAAGGCACCTTGATCTCATGAGTCTGAGTAGTATTAGGGTTCTGTAAAGAGTGCAGGCCAGAGAAGATAAAGTAGGAAAAAGTCCCCAAATAGAGTTTATACTGGGGAGAGAATTTGGGGTAGAAAGAAAGTAATTGAAAGGAACTCTTCTTTGCATTGAAGGTAATCTTTCCATTTAGGGGCTTTAAAAAAACCCAAACTTCCAACTAACGCTGCAAAACATTTTCACATGTTTTGTTGTTCAGATAACAGACCTTGCAAAAACAGTTGCTCAAAAACCTCTGGGTTCAGTGAAGTCTTAATAACACAGAAATGTTAAACAAAACCAATATGTTAAAATTTGATGGATTTCTTTTTGAAAATAACCTTTAGTTGTTTAACCAGCTCAGCTTGTTAAAATATCTCAATTGTTTCTCCACTCTAGGCAATTTATCTTATGATGGCAGGAAAAATAGGGTGGAAATCCAGTAAAACTGTAGAATTTAAA
>NW_010248698.1:1756-2347 GCF_000690775.1 Eurypyga helias
GGAAGCATGATTAGAGGGAGAAAAGAAAGATGAAAAATATATGGAGGGTGAGTGGAGAGAAAGTAAAGTGGGAGTGGTGTGTGATGAGAATATATGCTAGAGGCGACCATCTGTCATTCCAACACAGATGAAGCTCTGTCTGAAGGAGTAGGAAACGTAACTTAATATTTTTAACAGATCATCTTCTACGTGTCTTCGTGAGACCATACGTGTTCCTTGATAGTTTAGAAAAGGAAATATAATGTAAGCTTACATCTACTGGTCATTTACTAGAAGATTCACTTTTCTTGTAGCAGTTTTGCACAGTGTATCTGAGCTGCACTGGTTCCTCTTTTCTTGGTGAATTATTTTAAATAGCTTTTTTCCTCATTTGCATGTAACTGCTTGCTAATAAAAGCTTGCAAAAAAAAAAAAGTCAATCTTATTTAAAGCAAGAAAAAGGAAGGAGAAGGACTATAGGCAGATGCTTTCAAGGTAGAATGGGAGTTAATTATTTTTCTCTAAGATGTACAGCTGGGCTTCACATAAGATGGGTTCATCTATGACTCTGCTGAACATGGGTGAACATGCAGACACCTGCCACTCCAGCCA
>NW_010248698.1:2454-3758 GCF_000690775.1 Eurypyga helias
TCTTCTACATGTTGTTGTTGTATTTTGGAAAGGGTGTTTCTCAATAACAGTGTTGATGAGAAAAATGTATTTGAAGAGTGATGAGAAATGTATCTTAACCCAGCACAAGTTGGTTAGCATAAAGACTCTCTGAAGAATAGTAAAGTCCATCCTTTTGCATCTCACACTGGGCATGAAGAACTTACACAGAATTTTGTCCTGATGGTTTTCAACAGAACTGGCATCTTGTCATGGTTCTACTTACCTTAATGTTATCCTGTATGTCTGTATGTCTATATACAATATTCTCCTGATTCTTTGGGTTTGGTTTTGGGGTTTTTTCACTGCCTTTTCTTGAAGTTCTGGGAAGATAATCTTTAACATTCAGGCCTAGAAAACAAAACAAAACAAAAACACACCCAAATGTGTGTCTCTGCAGTTTTTTGAAAGGCAAATACATGTTTACCCTGCCAAGTAACTGCATTAGAGCAGCCCTGTGATTGAGCTAATGCAGTCTGCCTCCTAGCAGTTGTACTGTTTCCAGATCCAAGTTGTTTTATGGCCAGCTATCTTAATGTGGAAGCTGTGAATGTGTGGTTGTTCTCATTTGACCAGAAGTCCTCCCTTAGCCTGAGGACTCTTTTGTGAAATTGGTCAACTGGGGCAGTGAACAAGCATTTACCTTACTCTCTGCCAAAACAGGTGTCCAGGTACATATAGGACATTTGAATTAGTCAAAGGAAAGTAGTAAATTATTGCTTTCCAAAAGCAAAGTGGTGTTTAATTTGTAGTTGGCTCTCTGTGTATAAAGGCAATTAGCTTGATGGCTTCGGTTCAAAAGTGTGGCAGGAATTTAGCCTGATTTTATGTGGTTGGTCTTCTCTAATATTTTTCAGATAAGGTTGCTGATAAGGATAACTCTGTTAAATTCTCTTTCTCTGACATCCGTATAAATCTACCATCCAGCCAAGCTAAAAACAGAAACATAGTATGCTGTGTTATTTCAAGTTAGTGCTTGCTTTCTGGATGCAACTTCGTTTGATCACTGCCACCGTCAAAGTTTTCCTATGTAACATATACACACTGTGTCACTGTCTTTGCTTGAACATCTATTCAAGAAGTACCCTTTACTCTCACAGTAAAAAGATGTTTCCTTATGTCCAGTTTGTTTCAGTTTGTGCCCATCGCTTCCTTTCTTGTTACTGGGCACCACTGAACAGAGCCCGGCTCAACCTCCTCCGCACCCTCCCTTCAGGTATTTGTATTCATCAATGAGATCCAGCCTGAGCCTCTTCTTCTCCAGGCTGAGTGCTCACAGCTCTCAG
>NW_010248698.1:3924-44454 GCF_000690775.1 Eurypyga helias
CTGTTGCGGCGCGGGAGGCCGTCGGCCGTCCCTGCAGCAAGGGCACGTGGCTGGCTCACGTTCTACTTGGTAACTACCAGGACCCCCAGGCCCTTGTCTGGAAAGCAGCTTTGCAGCGGGGTGGCCCCCAGCATATACTGATGCCTGGGGACATTTCTCTCCCCAGGTGGAAGATTTTGCTTTTCCCTTTGCTGAACCTCATGAGGTGCCTCTCAATCCATGTCTCCAGCTGTCCAGGTCCTTCTGGATGGCAGTACAGGGCTCTGGTGTTATCCAGGCTACTCCCTGGTTTGTGTCATCTGAAAAGCCATTAGGGTGTGTTCTTTTACAGACAGAATTTTATTTTTCTCTTGTAGTATAATTCTCATAAGAAATCCATGACTGGCTGGAGAGTAAGCATATTGTGACTAGTGGTTTCTACTATAAGCCGTGTTGTCTCACTCTTCTGATCTCTCCATCCTTGAATTTTTTCATGTCATATTTGTTACATTTCTGGAAGTGCCTGCATTTTAATAGACAGTGCCTGCATTTTAATATTTGCAAAATAGCCTGATGTAATAGATCACCTCTTGTGACCAGCCACAACCTGCTTTTAACTCCGTTCACCACCACTCCTTGGGACCAGACATAGAGCCAGTTTTTTGCTCTGCAAAGTGTATGCCTGTCTGAGCCACTAGCAGCCAGTTTCTGCAGGAGAATGCTGTGGGAAACAGTGTCAAAGGCTTTACTAAAGTCTAGGTAGACAACAGCCACAGCCTTGCCCTCATCCACTAGGTGGGTTGTCCTGTCATAGAAGGAGATCAGGTTAGTCAAGCAGGACCTGCCTTTCATAAACCCATTCTGACTGTACCTGATCACCTGGTTGTCCTGTACGTGCCATGTGATGTCACTCAAGATGATCTGCTCCATAACTTTCCCTGGCGTTGAGGTCAGACTGACTGGTCTGTAGTTCCCCACATCCTTCTTGTAGTTGGATGTTGTATTGGCTAACCTCCATTCCACTGGCCCTCCCTGGTTATTCAGGACTGCTGATATATGATGGAAAGTGGCTTAGTAAGTAAGATCACTCCCCCAGACCCCTCAGTACCCTTGAGTGGATCCCATGCAGCCCCATAGACTTCTGGGTGTGTAAATGGTGCATTTACATCTTGGGCTGGGGGGGGGTGTTTGTTCTGCTCCCCATCGCTGTCTATCATCAGGGGGCTGGGTACCAGTAGAACAACTGGTCTTATTCTTAAAGACTGAGGCAAAGAAGACATAAGCATTTCAGCCTTTTCCTCATCCTTAGTCACTATATTTCTCCCACACCCAGTAAAGGATGAAAATTTTCCTTAGCCTTTCATTTGTTGTTTAGAGAAAAAAATTTATTGTCTTTTACTGCAGAGGCCAGGTTACCTTCTTAGGAGGGCTTTGGCCCTTCTAATTTTCTCCCTGTATATTACCATTTCAATCCCCTGGAAGATACATTAAACAAGAATTACCAAGAAAAAAAAATAGTATAAAAGCATAAAATATTTAAAAGCATGAAATCTTGATCATGTATTTTAGGAGTAGAGTGTAACTGCAAGGTGGCAGGAATCTAAGGTAAAAAGCAGTTGGCACGCTTTTCTCCTGAGAGCAATAATGAAACCAACCCCAACCAAACCAAAAAAATCCAACCCAAGCCCCCCAAAATTAAAGAAATGTCTGAAAAATTGTCCATGACCTCTTAACTTCCTAAGAAAAGGTAATACTTTCAGAAATTAAGACTGATGACAATCACTTCATGATTTAAAAATTAAGTTTTTGGGAAAAATTATTTTATCAGTATTTTCATAGAAACTTGGGTACACATAAAATGATTGTGTCCTTATAGCTGATTTAAAATAATAATAACCTGTTTTTGTTTGAGAGCATTGGTTTGCTTTTGCAAGAGCTACACAGTATACTCAGAACGAGTAAAATAATGCTGTTAATTAGATCCAGGCTGGTATCATGACTGTGACAAGGGTACTTTGGGCAAGAAAAATCTTTCATTTAAATGAAGTAGTAAATGGTTATATATAGCCAAATTTGTGGCTGCACATGGTTTTGGTATTCTAGTTAAAAGAAGCACTCTTGAACTGCTCAGTCAGACATCACTTGAGCCTTATGTTGGATGAAAATGCAAGCTCCCCCCAGACGTTAAAAATCTGGAGCATTAGGTTTGTAATTGATGCTGAAGTTCTCCCAGCTAGGCTTATAGTACTAATTTGAGATATTTTGATGCGAGTTGCTCTGCCTGTAATACTTATGCTGAAGTAGTCTGTGTTATTCTCATGCAGCAAGTTCATGGAAGAGTTTTTTAGAAATGTAGAGTATGATTTTAATCTGTGACAGTCACAGTCCTTATTGTCTTTTGAAACCTACAGGGGGAATACCGAAGAGGAGCAGAACTGTGGAAATGGCACAATGACCATTGAGTGCATCAAATTTAGGCCCACTGACTCCTCATCACTTTGGCTAACAGGGTGGAAGATATGCACCAACTTTCCTCACTCACAATCAAATGCTCCATGTGATGAAATGCTGTATTGTGAAAAACAGCAAAATTGAAAATCTTTCTTGAAAGAGCTCAGCAGAAGGTAAGATTTTTCTCTACATGTTCCCTTCTATGGCCATTTTTGCTTTCCTGAACACAGTATGATATAATGTTAATATGGTTGCTAATGGCCAGTCTGAGCAGGACCTCTTCTTACAAAAAGAAGGAAAGAAAAAAAAGCAAAGACTAAGTATGTTTTCCTTAAAAATCATTTAATCTGTTGTGTCACAAGAATCTCGAGTTCTTCAGGAGGCTGACATAAGGGTGGTAGCATTTCTGGAAATGCTAGAATCCTTTTTATTTTTACTTTTTCCTCTTTTTCTTTTTGACCACTCTTTTTTCAGATAATTTTCTGTTGGACTTGGCATTTTCCCTCTGCGTGACTCAGTTACTGGTAGTTTACTGTGTGATCTCATAGCTACAGCTGAATAAGCTTTTAAAATATTACCTTGCCTTCAACTTCTGATTATATCTTTCAGAAGTTCTATTAAGTTCTAATGTAGAAGAAGGAAAACATATGGGGGAGGAGGAATAATCAAAAGTCTGTATAAAAACACTGTTGGAAATTCCAGAAGGCAGCTGAGCAAGCTCCTAATCTGTATTGCTGCCATGTAGTGTACTTTTTTGCAGAAAACATAAATAGTCAGGTATTGTGCTTAGGATTCTGTGAGTTGTAGAAAGGATGGTATTCTACCAAGCACTGCTGACTGTGGACCTTGAGAAGACCTGTGTGATTGGGAGACTGGGAAAATAGGCCTGGTGGCTCTGAACCTGCTGAGGAGGAGGCAGCATAACACGCTAGAGATGTCAGTTACTTGTTGTGGACAACAGCTGGCTCCCAAGTCCTTAACTCGAAGGCCAGCAGGTGTTAATGGTATTTGAGAAGATCAGTAATGCTGATTTTTCTACCTAAAACATTGATAAATGGTATTCCCTTGGAACACTGTCACGAAGAATTCTCCTGTTGTTGCTTGCGGTGCTAGGGAATGTTAAACAGAATACCAATGATTGAATTCAGACAGGCTGAATTAAAACCAACACTATTTTGGAGAGTTATTTTTAACCTACGTAATTTCACTGATAGAATTTGTCACACAGCCCCAAAGCAGTTGTACCTGTAGGAATAGGAATCAGTGACCAAAGTGATGGGATGACTTGGGAAGCAGGAGAGCTTCTTAAATTAGATTAATATACTGTGAATATTTACAGCTTTGTTGCTTATGAAAGTAGTCCTTGTTCATCTCCTTAGTCATACTGATGCCAGGAATGGAAATGAGTATTTCCAGTATTGAACCTCCAGTTGCGTATTTTTCTGTCTGTTTTAATGTGAAGTGCTACTGGTCTTATAGACTCTCATCAGGAAAAGACCCGCCCGTCAGTTCTAATATAACGTTTCTGGCTTAACTTGACACTTTTGATACCAGGAAGATTAAGTATGAAATGTCCTGAGAATTAAGAGAGATTTTCCTGCTTTTCACCAGTTTGTCCCTCTGAGGCCATGGTGGGAGGCTACCTATTTTCATTCATTCACATCTCTTGATCACAGGGGAAATCACCAGTGGCAGAGATTGTTCACGGATTTTGGAAACATGAGTGACAAACCTAGCCAAGAATTTATCATTTTTTGTCCTATTCTTAATAGCATTTTGTGCTTCAAAAATAGTAAGTTAGGGTACTGTTAATGCTCAGTGCTTCACAGATGCAGACTTTGCCTTTCGTCTCCACAGATTAAGATGCACAAAACACACCTAATCCTTTGTTACAGTTCTTGACAGAAGAATATCAGAAAGAAAACAGATGTATCTGTTTTCAGTGTATTTTAAAGTTGTATAACAAAACTGTAGAGAAAATAAATCATGAATCTTTATTGCAACAAATCTTTATTGTAAAGGATAAGACATGGAAATGGGAACTGGAGATGGAAATTGTTTCTGACTGTGCCATGGATCTCTTGTGTAATGTTGGACAAATCACCTAGCTCTCTACATAGAATAGAGATTTAAATTCATAGGTAAACAGTTTTCTAAATCTAGTAAATAATCCCTTTATGCCTCTGTTTGCCTTGTTGTGAAATGGTAATAGCAGTATTCCTTTTGCTCATCGGATAGTTGGAATACTCTTGTGATGGGCTGTATGAAAATGTCTACATGCACTCCTTAAAAATGAAGAGTAGTCCTTTTGGAAATACAGAGAAATTGCAAAATCTGTGTCTCTAACCACCTTAAGTTTTATGCCAGCTCCTTTTTTTTTTTTTTTTTCCCTGCCTGCTTTCAGGGGCTCACTGCTGCAATGAATGGTGCTTTCTAGGGAATGCAGCTGTTCAGTCCTGGAATTAATATGTAAATTATCTTCTCTTATTGAAGCAGAGGAGGAAGATGGAACATAGCTGTATTTTCTCTAATCAACATACTCTCTTTTTCGTCTGGAACCACAACAAAGCTGACTGTCAACCACACAAATAATAGAATATTTATTTTTGCAGAAATAAACACATCCAGAAGCATATGTTTCTTGAAAGCTTTTACTGACCAACCCAAACAATATTTTAGTTCAATGAAAATACATATATTTAGAACTATTCACGCACAAATCTCTCATGCTTTTTCAGTAAAACAAATAGAGCAAACTAAGTATGTTGACAGAATGCTAACTTCAGCTGCAGAAGCATAGTGCAGAACTGCAAATGTGACCACCACTGGATTTTTGCAAAATGCAAATTCATGTATAGAAACATTCCCTACTCTAGAAATCCAGTTCTGCCCTCAGATTCAGAGGTAGGGGTCTCCCAGAATCAGCTCAAGTGTGATTTATGTGCCTGAATCTCCACAGGACTAAGTAAGTAAAAATGCTACCCAATAGGAATGAGATTGTACAGTTTGCTCAGCACAAACATGATTCAAAAAAGTGTGAGATGGTAGGAAATTGGACCTGCTGTCTTTAATTCCCTCATATAAACAGAAAACATTTTGAGACTCTAGATATCAAAGGTCACCAAATGAGCTACGTAGAGAGGATCAGTGATTCCCTACAGAGTTTTAGCAGAGCAGAGGAAATGATACAAGTTGGTGTTTTGAAGATTGCTTTTGATAGGGCATAATATGCACTTAGATTGAAAAATATATATTCTGAAAGTAGCGTGTGACAGGCCATGTATGCCTTTTTACTGATGCTTAATTTAGTGTCTTCCCTCTTAGCCTAGCTGACACATCTTTACATTCAGCTGCAATTTCTTTGGACAGTTTGAAGCAACATTAAATAAAACTCGAGCTAAGAACACAGGACAGGGTTAAAGCTAAAAGCAAGATTCTAAAGTCAAAAACAAGAACTTGAAGTCAATAAAGCAAGCTATTGGAAAACAATGTAAGGATTGAGGCTGGAATTGCAGGGTGGGCTGACCTAAGCTAACTTAATCAATAGCTTGGCTGCTGAGTTGGGGATAAACAGAACTACTTGTATGTGAAAACGGAAAAAACATGACAATGGAACTCTAACTTTTAAGATACATCTAACCTATGTAACCTTTGCATTGAAACAGTATGTTAACAGTGAAAATTGATCAAGTCCTAAATGGCTGAATGCATTACTGAATATGATCTGTAAGCTGTGTTTTCAAATTTTTTGTAAAATTGAAGGACAAAATTAGTTCTGTAACAGCCAAGACACCCTTCAGTTGAAGGGATAAAAACATCCAATGTATCAATTAGCATGCTGTGTATGGCATGAGTCAAACTACTTGAAATGTAGCAGGCAAATTTTATTAGACTTAAAAATTCTTGTCTTTGATTATGTTCTTTTGAGGTCTTTTACTAGAAACTTTAAATAGTGGTGACAAATTAAGTTATTCCTTTTTTCTCTTTGTAGAAGTGTTGTGTAAAGAAATGGGTGAGACACAATGAAGAAGATGAAAAAATAACTAAATTGATCATGCCTGTTAAGTTGTTAGATAGTAAGATAAAATGCAAAGGCACTTCTTGAATTGCCTTCTCTGTATCATCAGGATCATAATATACTCATTTCAGTTTTTCCCCCTAATTTTAACCAAGTCAAGGAGTTATTGATTCAATTTTGTGATCCATAAGCCACCCTTAAGAGATGGGGCGCTTGTGGCTATTGCTGTTAGGTTTATGGAATATTTGGTTACCTTTAGATTGTTGTTAAATATGTGCTGAGAATTTAATTTACAGTTTCTTGGCAGATTAATTACATTCCTCTGTAAATCCTTGGGATTCTGGTCTATTTACATCCCCTGCAAAGTACCGTCTGCAGATTGATACCGATCACTGGAACAGAGTAAACACAGAAAAAGTGGATGATAACATTCTCTCATACAGCAGAGTGGTTTAAAAAAAACCAACCAACCAACCAACAAAAAAAACCAAACCAAACCAAAACCAAAAAGAACCCCAAAACAACCTAGCTGTTTAGTTTGTGTGACTGTTTAGCTTGTGTGACTGTGGCTCAAAGTAAAATTTTCTTGACAAACAGACCCAACCATGAGTGTGAAACCTGTCCACACATTCAGCAGTTAATTTTCTTTTTCTGGGCACTAAATAGGCACTTTTCAAAACCTCAGTTATCTGCCAAACCTTTAGCCAACCAAGATCTTTCTCCAAACAGTTTCCACCATGTAGTCTCAGATGCAATTTGTCTTTTGAAATTATAAAACGTGTCCTTTTTAAATGGGATGGCTTTTATATATTTAATCATGCCGGATGTCTCTTAACTTACATGAAAATTGGCGACAGTGAGGGTGATGATGTGGCTTTACCAGTTAAATTTTTCACGGTACAGGCATGCCACTTGTAATGCTGTGTAATGTTTTAGATGAAGAGCAGTGAAGTCCTTTGGAGAAATCTCTTTCAGGGTCTTGTCTCACTCTCCTGCCTGTTCCAAGTCAGACAGCTCTCAGTGCACACAGCAGTAGTCAACACCCAAACTTCCTTCCCTTGTATGTTAGCTCCTGTGGAGTTGGACCCCCTGTGAATCCAAAACAAGTAACAGTGATCTATTATTTCTGTGGGAAGAAAGAGGGTATGATTGAAGTATTGGGGGTTAAAAAGGAGCACCAGCAGTCAGGAAAACAAGACATTCCCCTTCTCTACTCTTGCTGGAGTGAAGAGCTTGTGCATGCTTTGCAGGATAGGGTTGGGCTTGGCCGAGGTGTTTTGGATGATGCCAAACCAGACTAGTGTGGAGAACGCTGTGCTGCTGTCTAGATGTGTTGGCGTTGCTGGGTACTGGTATGTTTAGTGCTGTTGTGGAGTTTCTGTGTGTCTGTGTGTTTAATAGTCTGTTATCTTCTGCTTTTATGATGGTTCATGGTTTCTAATCATCTTTTGAAGAAAGCAACACTGGGATGAATTCTGCACTTAGCTTGACCTAATTTCTATTAATCTCAGTGAAAATTACAACTTTGAACATGATGATAAAATGGGCCCAGGATGTGGACTTTTTCTATAGTGTGCTTCTTCTATACTTTCCTTGTTTTCCCTTTTTCCAATCCACTGCTTTTAAAATATTTTACTATTAGGTGTGGAGTACAAACCAGATAAGAATTACACTTGTAGTTGAACTTTGAAACTATACAATTTCAGCTGGTATGATGCTTAACCAACATATCCTGTATTAATTCATGGTTTAAGTCTTTCAGAAGGGCAGAAATGCTGGGTATGGTGTGTATGAGGCAGATTGTCTTTCCTCGAGACAGGAATCATCTTCCATACTGGTTACTCTACAGCTTCAAATCCTTCACATGTTAGTGATAGGTTGTTAGTACCCACTTGGAATATCTGGAACAGATGGTAGTAAATAAGTGCCAAATTAATTTTTTACCAAAACCTTGTATTGAATTTAGAATCTTCAGCCATCTCAACAGGGAATGCAGTTTGTCTTTGCTAAGTTCTGCTTGCTTAACAAGCTGTCAGCCTCTTTGTTTCCTGGGTTCACTCTGAATAAAAGCAGAATATCAAAGTACCATCAGATTCTCATCTTCACCACAGCTCCTTAACTCTACCTTTGTGTTATCTTTGATGTGACCATAGAAATCCTGTATTTATTCACAAATGAGGAGGTTCAGACAAGCATCTGAACTTACTCATTCCTGAACCTCTGAATAAATCTTCATCAAGGAAAAGAACTGTCAGAATCTTCTCATCAGGCAGCTGTACCTCCTGCCACTGTAGGGTTTTTTTTCCTTACATCTTTCATTGTAATATCTTGGTGCCTCATACGTTGAGGTGAATTGGTCTTGTCAACATCTGTGTCATATGGTGAGGGTTTCTCACCTGTGTTTGATAGATATAGAACTAGAGGGAGAGTTTGTCTTGATGCTTTGCAGTCTGAAGTTTTCAAGAGCAAAACTACATTCTTCTAAGTCAAACCCAGAAATTTGATTATTAGAAGTCTAAAAAGCATATTATTCTGGGCTCCAGAAGTGAGAGCCTAATATTAATGGACTTCTTTTCATGACTTTGTCTTAGTGCTATTCTCTGGAGGAATCCAAGTTTGACATATCCACTGGGAAAGTGGGTAGCATTTTTGTCTCCCTGTTAGACTCATAATACAGTGATGGTTTTCAGCTGCACAAAGGGTTTCATGGTGGGTATCAACTTACAGGACCAACCTTTCATTGAACTGAACATCCTTTCTCAAGTCCACTTTGCAGATTCTGGATATCTTGTTATTTGTTCTGCCTACTGCTTACAGTGGTTTGTACAGGATTTTATGCAGAAATATTTTGGGACAGCTTTTTATATACACATATGCACATATCTGTATATGTATGTATAAATATCTGCAAATACACACACAGCTATATGCTTACATACATATATGCATACATTGATTAATGATGGCTGAATGATACATTGCTCAGCATTTGTTCCTTTGCCTATTTTATTCTTAGAGAAGTGGGATCCCTGAGAACCGTCTATAAATGGAAGTTGAATACCTTCTCAGCATATACATAGAGGTATATAAAACATCGCCTAGTTACCAGAACATTTATATATGCTGAAAAGCAAAGAGAGCTTTTCAGTTCTGTGCAAAACTTGTATTTAAAAGGAAAATAGTCAGCACTCTTCTCTATAATACATGGACTATATAGACAAAATAATAATTAGTCTGTCAGGAAACTGCTCTGGCTCAGTTACAGTTGTTATGAAAGTGTGTAACTGCACAGTGAGTCAGTGGAATGCAGCAGAAAGAATTACACTGGAACTGGTGCTGTGCAGAAGGAAGTTAATGTTGATGTGAATGCTAAAGTAGTTCTAAACAAAGAACGTTCAAGCTTGTCTTCAAGAACCTCTTGAGCTCTGGTCCTCTGGGAAATGAAATGATCTTTCATGGCAGAAACTTAGACATAGCGGCACTCAGAATGCCAGCAGAAAGCAGTGGAAATTGGACTGATGAGGTGCTGTCACTCCCCTGCATCAGACCCGCAGAGATTCTCTAAAGAAAACTAAGGACGGAGCTTCTTGGGCAGTCTTGCTGCAAGCTGAATATGCTCTATCCTTTCCCCCCTCTGGAGTTCCCATCCATAATAAACTAGGTGGGACGGCTTTCAATTCTGTAAGCATAGCCAAGCAAGTCAGCTTGTGGTTAAATTATTTATGCCAAGAGCTGAATGTGAGGTTGCATGAGCAATGTGTTCTCTACAATAAAATCTGGAGTTAGGGGTGGGAGAGTGAAAGGACCTTGACTAGTCAAATGGGATTTTTTTCAGTGTGGTCTGTTATAAATTGAGTCTGAGTGAGGGCAAAGGGGGAAGGGAAGTGAAAATAAAGCAGGTTTAAAAGGGCATTGAAAAGCCTGTTTTACATATTGTTTGCCAGACCCAGGTCTGCTGGTAGGATGAGGTGGCACTGACTGATATGATTACATTATCCACATAGAAGGAATTTTAGGGAATTTGGAATTTGGTATTAGGGTTGTTGGAATTTATAGATGAAATGATGCATTATTACTTTTGTAAAGATACTTAAAAAAGAAAAGAGTATCAGAGGCCGTTTTTACTTATTGCTGAGTGTTATGGGTGTTTATTTACTATGTCACCCCTTTCCTTAATGCAATGATAAGGTATTTATAAAACCATGCTTAAACAAAATTTAATAAAAGTTTACTATAAGCCCCACATCAAGGATATTGTTAATTGAGAGCTAAGGTGGTTTAATGTGTTTCCTGTAAAAATAATCAACGAGGTAAAATTAACAGGCTAGAGGCTCCAGTTTGTTTTGCTTGAAGTATTTTGTCATGCTGGGTAATGCCTGATGCTGCACCTGCACAGAGGAAGATTCCTTTTTACCTTAGACTACCCAGATGATCAGAACTGACATGGAAAAAGGTTAATATGGACCTCTGGGAAGACTTGTTCTCTCTCATCATAAGTGTCAGTGGCTAATACAACTGAGTTACCTATTTCTTTGAAAAGCTTATGTTCATATTAATGTACATAAGATACCCTCTTAAACACCTCCTTCTCTGTCACATTCACACTGATAACTTTAAAGAAGATCTCGGCTAGATAATGCTGTTTTATTAACGGTCTTGTTCACTTCAACTGTCAATATAGCACTCTGACATTGCCTACAGGAATGTGAGTTCAGAGTCAAGGATGTATGTTTGTGGGACGTTTGGATTGGAGTGGGTGCAACCTTCCTCCATCTGGAAACAAAACCACTCCAATACTCCTTTTTAGACCCTCAGTTGCTAGTTGCAGAAATCCCTCCAAGGGAAATAGCAATGGCCCATTATCTTTTTGCAGCAGTTATACCCAGCCATCTTGCAGAATTACTTCTCAGGGAAAGGATTGTCTTATTTTAGTTTAAATCAGCAGTTTGGGTTTGGGGTTGGTTGATTGGTTTGTTTGTTTGTTTAAATACAGAAACTTGTCTTCAACTAAAGTAGTTGTATGTCTCAAGCATATTAAACACTTTCAGTGAAAACCTACAAAATATAATTTTTCAGTGAGTTTTTTCTTGTCCCTGTCAAAGATATGACTCAATTAAAGATGGTTCTTGAGAGCACACTGTTCAGCTGTGGGCAAATGGAATTAGAGGCTTTTGAGCAGTCTGATATAAATTATTTTACTATAGATTCACGGTGGACAGCGTGCCAATCTTTTGCTTCTCTAACCATGCAAATCACAGCATGAGAAATGGCTTCCATGCTTCTTTTGTAATGTGATGGTGTTGCACCTGAAATTACATTGCAGAAATACTATTTGGAACTCTGGTTTCCCTGTGGAAAGCTTAGGTCAGGTAAAGTAGCCTGGAGGGATACATTTGCCTGATTAAATTTGATGTATTTTGTATATCTTTCCTTGCTTCTAGCCTTCTCCTAGTACATTTATTGTAAAAGCTTTAAGTTAGTAATCAACTTCAGCACCCACCTATTAGAGTGATTATTATTTTACGATACATAATGTCTTACATTTGGACATTGCTGTTCCCTTTATGTAAACATAAGATGGGAAATGATTAAATTTGTACCTTGAGATAAACTACACCATACATACTTAGAAAGACAGCTTTAGACTTGTGTTGCTTTGATAAATTAATGCCTGTTACAAAAGAAAAAAATCCTGTCATTGAAGCCACAAAATGTACAATTATGAATCATCAGAGGCAGCCAATTCTTTCATTTCATTCTCTCTAATGAAAAGAACTGTATACTGGAAAAAATCCTTTTGAAAAAAGGCAAAACAACACTTTGGAAAAAAAGCTCAGATAGTCTCTTGGGTATTTTAAAAATGTTTGAGGATGGTTTTGACTGAAAATAAAGTTAAAAAATCAGAAATGTCACAGACTAAAACCACATCT
This sequence comes from Eurypyga helias, assembly GCF_000690775.1. Classification (NCBI taxonomy): domain Eukaryota; kingdom Metazoa; phylum Chordata; class Aves; order Eurypygiformes; family Eurypygidae; genus Eurypyga; species Eurypyga helias. The sequence goes on from NW_010248698.1 coordinate 16,303, forward strand.
GTGAGCCAAAAATAATTTAAGAAAATCCTAAATCATATGATGAAAGTTATGTTTTGGTCATGTTTGACACTGTTGAAGCCTGGTTTCCAATGTATTTGCTTTTTTACATTTCTCCTACTTCAGCTGCCTCACAGGACTTCCATCCCCCATACTGTTTCCAGAGAACCACCTTCATCAGTGCCCTCAAGCCCTCCCAGTTCTCTGTTGGCTGGGCAGGGCATTAGCCAACCATGTCTGCAGATCAAAGGGAACACAGATAATTGTAGGAGTCATCTGCAGTCTTTCCATTGGTGGCAATAATTACTAGGCTGTCTCTCCTATGCCTCAGCTGTCAATTTTCATGGCACTTACAGGAACTTCTCTTCAAGACCTCACCCATTTTAAACCATATGGTGGAAATTTGCTAGTGAATTCAGAAGTCATTAAGTTGGAGTGTTGAACCTACTGGAGTGTTGTAACCTACTCTAATGAATCCCTTTTACATAGAACATCGTCTTAAAACGATGAAATATTTTGTTATTTTCTAGTTTAAGAAAATATGACTATGAACACATTTCATGGTTAAAATGGATACATTTTAATCTTATAAAATTTCAGCCTTGCTGAAACATTTTTTAATCCACAGCTCCTCATTCAGTGAAAAGCTATAAACCAAAGATCTGGAAGGACAAATATTTTGCAGTAAAATGAGGTATTTGTCATGTGCTTCTCAAATTTAATTCAAATTATAGAAGAAAAGCTTGTCATCTGTTTCACTTATGTCTTCTTAACATGGTCTGCAAGAAAAATCTGCAACTTGCTTAATGAGCTATCCTCTTTAAGTGAGGTGATAGAAAGTAATGCGCTGGGAACCAGCCTAAATCAAAACTTATCACACAGATGTTCAAAGATGATTAGAAGCCTGAAAATGCAAATAAGGATTGGCTAAATTTTTTTAAGTGCCCAAGTCAGATGCCTAACTCCCACTAATTTCAGTGGGATTTAGCTGTCTAACCTTCCTAAGTAATTTTGAAAAATAACACAAGCTGCCTGTCTGCATCACTAGGTGCCTAAACACTTCTGGAAAATTTGTCCCTGAATGTTCTTAATAAAGAAAAATGACATATCAAAATGCGAGAGTGTAGCCTCAAAGGAGGATCAGAACAGTGTTTTAGAAAAATCTAACGTGGTCTTACAAGAGCTCATGATAGATCAGTGTTAATTCCTAAGTTCGTTGTAAGCCACAGTACAGGAAATAATTTTCTGCAAATTCTATTCAAATGCCCCAAATGAATTTTATATCTGTCTGATTATGCCTAACAGGCAAGGTCTAGGCAAAGATAGTCAACCAAATACAACCTAAGTACAGTCCTAGGTATTCACACCTTTAACACAGTATTCCTTTTGCTGTAAGTTCATCCAGTACTGAAGATGAAACACTTCAATGATCTTAGCAATATTCTTTAATGAAGTGCCTTATTTAAGAAAATGTGTTGCATGTTAACTATCCATGTATTGCAAAACAGTGCCTATTGAAGTTTAATTAGTGTAAGTAGCATATCCAGTGGTTCATGTAATTAATTGCAGATTACATATTTAAAAAATCACTGTTTTTGTTAGTGGTATGCACAAACCCACAATGAATATTTAAGCATCCAGCCATCAGCGGGCTAGATACAGAAGCACTACTGAAGTCAAGTGTCAGTTAATATGTCAAACATCCATTTCTTTTCTAAGTTCTATACAGGAAATATAAAAGTGTACAAGTCAAGTGGGAATAAAAATGAAACAAAATCCAGTTGTTGGAGGAAGTAAGGGGGGGAGGGGGAGGTTGTCGAGGGGTAGGGGGGAATCATATCTATGCCATTTTCTTGCCATACCCTTTTCCCAATTATGTCCAGCACAAGGAATTGCACCAGGATTTATAAAGGTTGTTCCTTTGGAAAAAAGTCTTTTTCTTGATGGTAGCTATCAGATATTTTTTTAATGTTTTTGATTTACCATTTAAAATAACTCAGTAATTCCTGTGTTCTTCCTTGTTCATCACATAATAATTGAGAAAATGATGTTTAATATCGTCTAGTAGGAGCTTCGCTCAGAAATGCCAAAGAGGGAGGCTGGTCTAGGATTCAGTTTGTTCAAATGTCTGCTTTGTCTCAGAACTGCTATTGTGCAGGTTTGGGCAAGTTATTCTGCCTTGCACTTCAGTTGCCATCTGTAAAGTGGGGATAACACACTGCTTTGTCTCACAGGAATATGGTTGTGAATAAACACATTACAGTTTATATTGCAGTCAAATTCTTTACTTTGGAGATACTGGTAAGATAAGTATCTTATGTGGATTTGAGTGTAAAACACACTTCGCTCATAATTGAATGTCATTTTTTTATATATCCATATGTAAAGCAAGATAGTTTCAGTATGGCAGAAAGTAGGATAAGCTAAAAATTAACATGCACTTGGGTGTACAGCAGAGTTTCTGACAATTTCCTGCTATTGATGTGGCATAATGCAGTGACTACTTCAGTGCGACCTTTATAATGCAGATGGTGCTGCTGTGTTCTATGCAGATGGCACTGATTTACTGCTATGTTCCATGAAGTATGGGAAGTCTTTCATTGTTAGTGTGGATTGACATCAGGAATAACAGGTTTCTGGACTGTCCATCCTTCTAGCTGACTGAATATCTTCGAAGCTGGAAATCAGGGTGAGCCTGAGGTGGTTACTCCAAGGGCATGATTCTGTTGCCTGACTGTAATCCTGCTATCAGCTCATCACTTTTTTTCTCCTGAAAGCTGGCAATTCTTTGTCAGGTAGTTCTGAATGCCAAGGGGTTCAGCATATAGGTCTGAAAAAAGATGGTTCTTCAGTCATGATCACAAGAATGTTTCCACTATGATCTTGCCCATTCACTTTGTTCTGTGAGTAGCCAGTTATAAGCTGCAAATGTTATATATGATCTGTAACTAACCAAGGCACATAAGAAGGCCATTCACTCTCTGTTAGGTGTCAGAAATTCAGCTCAGCCTTAACATGCATACTGGCCCTTTTAAAAAAGGGTCAGGATAATAGAAGTAAAACAGCTTTTAATATTGCTAAAAAACCAATCAGCACTTTGAGTTCTTACCTATTTTTTCTTCTCCCTTTCCACATTCCCTTTTTCCCTCCATATTCATGTCAACACACCTGAGTCCCTGACTGAGAGTATCCTCCTCCTTTGTCGCCCTGGGTAGCCTCCCTTTGCGTAGGGACTGCTCGTCACATCAGACAGTGCCTGAATGAGTGGCAGTTGTGTGAGGTGCACAAATGTGAGGAAAGACGAGAGCACCAAACTAATTTTAACTTGTGACCTAATCAAGGGTTTGAACCCATGTCTCCTGAGATAAAAGGCTATTGCCCTTATTTTTCATCTGAAAAGCCATTTGGACTGCATATAGACCTTTCCCCTTGAGAGACGTTGTCAGATTGATGTACTGCAGCATGAAACGGGAGTGTAAATGTATGTGATGTTCATGGACTAGTGAATAGAGCTAGTTTACTATGAAATGAATTACTAGCAAAATAGACGGGTTACCTCTAACCCCATCGACAGCCTTCTGACATGAAGATGACGTTAGCTCAGCTCCAAATGGGTGTTGATTCTGACACATTCTTAGGAACACTTACAATCAGGGAAAGTTTAAATGCTGAAAATCTGTTCTCGTTTTTATTATAAATATATTAGAAAGGGGAATGTAGCTTAAAGGAATTAAAAGAATTGAAATTATCTATTGTTTCATTGTCACAGTGCTAAGGATTCTGTTGTTCAGGGGCTCACTGTGTAATATAGATATGCTTGAAATTATCCAGCCTTTGTATAGCTAGGGAGACTTGGTGAGTCTGCTCCAGCCTTCAGTGAGTGCGCAGGCAAACAGCCTGTTATATTGCACTAGATATTTGTAAGGCAAAGCAAACTTTGAAGGCATTTTTCAAATGTCAGGTTCCTTCATGTTGCTTGACAAATCTAAGTAGAGACTTTCAAAGGGACCTGAAATGTTGGGTACCTACCACTTTGAAATATCTAGACCACTCAGGAGTGATCTTCAGCAGATGAACTGCACTTCTTTGCTGTACAAAGACTACATTTGATGCTTTGTGGTTGAAAGGTTTAGCAATGCATTTGAAAGTGATATTGTTCACTTGGCTTATGATCTGAAACAATGAGTGTGCTATAGGCAGTTTGGAGGTCACTGGGGTGCTAAAATATTTAATAATTCTTAGAACCTTATTTAGAGAATGGTGAGAAATAAGATGATCTTGAAGATCCTTTTAAATTCCTCACATTCTCTAAGGTCAGCTTGGGGTGGGGGGGAAAGACTTGTAATTTCATAATTTTAAGACCTCTTACTGTTTTGGGGTTATGATAGCCCTTAGTCTACTCAATATATAATGGTAGTACCTAAGAATGAAGACAGTTTAGCATGGTAAACTCAGAAGCAATGGCTTTAAAATTAAATTGCTGAGGTCAAGTCAGTAGTATGTCTACAACTATAGCTTTTTCAATACTTCATACATTCTTCAGTTGTTACAAGGTAGAAGGGGAAATCTATGTAAAAAATACATGGCAGTTAGGTAGACTTAGTAAATTTGGGATTATTTCCTGTTTTCCTTCCTTTATTGAAATGTAGGTGGTTTTGCTTATGATAAATCTCAAATGAGCACATAGCTGTGGGACAGGGAACAGAAAGAAAAGAATGCATTAAGGAGTCCAAATCCAGTATTATGCCATTAATGACCAGTGGCTTTTTTTCTTAATGTTATGGGGGAATGTTTTGTTCATCACTGGGGATCTGAAATGTTCTGCTCTGTAACACAGTGAAACTTTAGGTTCTGAGATTTAAAAATCACACAAAAACTAGACTGAATGATGTCCATTGCCTGAGGCAGTGAAAAATGTCCGGAGAGGATGAAGAACTGGTTGCTTGGCAGGTTGAGTTTTTAAATAATAATGAAAAGGTATGACCTTATCAAAGTGGGTTACAATCATTTTTCTGTTCTATGTAAAAGTAGATTGAGGTATGGAAAGGTGACATTCCTTGCCCATAAGTTCCTAACAGAGCTGTATCAGGGTCAGAAATGGAAACTGGTTCTCACAAAGACGTCTTGCCTACAGTGTTAAAATGTGATTACGTTTTCAGGAGGAAAAAGTTTTTAGATATTTCAAAATATCTTTGATATAAAATCTTGACTTTCAGATATTCACATTTTTATTGATTTCTTAATGGTAAATCTTCACACTATTTTTTAAAATTATTATTTCAAAGAGCTTACATGTTTCATAGAAGACAAAGTGGCCCAGTAAAGTTCTGCGTCGAACAGTACCCTATCAACAGTGACTGGTGGGATGGGGTAGGGGAAATGTCCTGCTGTTTCCCATTCTGGCTTCATAATCAGAAGCTATACTAGAGCAAGGTAGTCCACAAAGATGGCAAAGGGTGAAAATGGCACTGTTCTGGAAGGCTTATGAATCTTACAGTCCATCCTAGGTGCTTTTCTTTTAATTCTTGCTTTACCTGTTTTGTATATACTTAAAAACACACTCCTTAAAATTGCCTTGCTTGTGTTCCTTTGCTCAGAACTCTGAATCATAACCAATAGCTGCTGAATAACTCTTAATATTTTCCATTATTTGTATGCCTTTGGATTCTTATAACACCATTACTCAAGTAAAACACATAGAGGAAAACTGTGTTTTGAGTTGGTGTATTTTTTGTAGAACAGCTTGTACAGCTCTTCTTCTCTAGCAGAACATTTCTGAAAAGGTGATGATGCTGTCAAATAGTCCTTCATCGTTTTTTAACCTGATTGCAGTGAATATAACCATCAATGTGACCAAAGTAAATGTCTGTCTTGGAGTGAATTTATAATTCTGATGAATTGGAGGTCAGTATTCTCTTCCTATTTTGTTTTCTTATTTAATGTGCTAGAAGAAAAGACATATTATTTCAGGAGACATAAGATTGTAATTATGGAGGGCCAGAGAGTGTTTGGACCGATACTTTGTGATGTGATTGTAGTCAAAATGGTTGATGATGAATTTGATTTCTTGATGTGAAAGCAGCACATTCTCTTGACACATACTCCTTGTTGACCCGATTTGGAGGGAGGGAGGCTGGAAAAGCTGCTCTGTTGAATTATTTTTAATCCTATGTATTGATGGTGTTTCTTAATTTGTTTTCTGTTTTTATAATTTGGCAATCATTGTCTTTACAGGTTAAATTCAAATGTGTTTGCAATGACTGAGTGAAATGTTTGGAGCAGTATGAGTTTAGTGCTTTTTTTTTCATAGAGAGGGGGAGGTTTTAGGAGATACTACTCAGTGTCTTTTAAGTCCCATGTTTATTAAAAGCACTTTCAAAAATTGAAATTGTAATATATGTATTTTATCTTTGTCTTGTCTTTTTTCTTTTCCATGCATTTTTTCTCTGTTCAAGGTTTAATTTTGAGAGAGATTTGACGTAGCCATGTTCATGTAAGAAATGCGATAGAAAATTCCATGTTCAGTAGCTGCTTCTTCAAGTCAGAATATGTTATGCCAGTCTAAATTGAGAGAAGCAGCCAACCAGAAAGCTCAGGGAAAATATAAGCAGTTTCTCTTCTACTGCCAGCTACAGCAGTCAGATCAACTTGGCAAAAAATGAAAGCTGGGCCAGGTGCAAACCTATCGAAGTAATAGATGAGATGAAACCTTTCTCATGTGGTCATACACACATTCCTGTTTGGCATGATCTGACCTTCTGATGGAAAACTGAGGCTCTAAAGATCCTGTGGCACTGAAAAGTACCACTTCCAGCAACAAGCAAAGTTTGGTATCTATTCTAGTTCATCTGTCCATCAGCAGAGTTTGGTAGCAGAGCTATTCTGAGCCAGGCCAAGTGTTGCTTGGGTTCTGCACTTACTCCCAGAGAGAACTAATCTGTGACCACCAACCTCCTTTCAGTTAATAAATTAAAATCAAACTGACTTATTACTGTTTTAGTGACCAAAAGAATAAGTGGCTAACAAAGTAACTCAGCTCTGTAATTTTATGAGGTGTGCAAACCAATGTGAATTACAGCCGTGGCCTTTCAAAGAACAAGCCCCAGAGCGGTCTTGACCAGTGTGGTGCAGCCATGATATTGCACATGACCAGAGTACTGCTGTGGATTTCTTCTTCTCTGCTTTCAGTTGTTTTCCATGGTGCAACATCTGCAAGAAACATCTTCTTAACCTTGAGCTGATTTTTTTTCTGAGAGTTCAGCCAATTAGAAAAGTTGTGGGTAGTAATTTTTTTTTCTATTATACTTTGTTCATTACTCAATGTTGATGCCAAACAACTGAAACTTTCTATCAGGCTGTGTTGATTCATCAGGATTACTGATAGAAGCCAGGTTAGGAGATACAAGGCCTAACCTTTGCTGGTTTCTTGGTTTTCAGCCAGCCACCTTGCCAACCAGCTGCCTGCTAGCTGATGTGCAACCTGACAGGCTTCCTAGCTTTCCAGAGGCCTGTCCAGTAGGTTGCTGGACAGATAGGCTCCCCAGCTGTCCACTTGGTTGCTTGCCAGGCTTCCCAAGCTGAGTCTCTGCAGGTGCAAATCCTGCTATTCCATCAAGAAAATAATTTGTTTCTATAAACAAAGCACTGTACCCCCAGGCAATTAGTAAGGCACTTGAGTTTGGCAACAGGGAGTAGAAATCTGACAGTATGGGGAGATTCCTAGGGGTATGTGGTCTAAGTAATTCCTAATAGTAAACCACTTCGGGTGACTTGAAACTTGTGTTCTGAGGATAAAAGGAAAAGTCTAGAATATAGAAAAGGCTTCCCATTTGGTGAAAAGGTTATGTGGAAAAATTCGACTTGAGCTTTCTCTTTAAGTAGAAAAGTTCACTTTGTGACTTTGCTTCAGTGATTTTTAAAGATATTTTAAGGAGGTCTGACATCTTTATGTTCGTATTTTAGAGAGTTCTCAGCTGTGCAGATCTAAGTTTAGATCAGAGGTCAGTTCTGAGCCCAGTCATATTTCACAGGTTTTGCAGGCATTTCTGCACTGGAAAGTCAAAACTATGTGGTGCATAGGAACCATTAGAAACAAATGTTATATGTTTTCATTCTTTCCCACCTGCCAAGATGTTTCCTTGATGGCTGCAGCCAAGAAAACCATTACAGATGAAGATTAGATTCAAATACATTGATTTAGAGTCTACAGGATGCTGCCTTTGGGGAGATTTCTCTCTATTTAAAAAGATTTATATATATTTTTATGTATGTGCGTGTTTTATACATACACATGACATACAGTGCAACAGGATGCAGAAAGAGATAAATCTAATAGTTCTGGAACTATGTAGGGAGGTCTGGGTTTAGAAGAAGGGTTGTAAGAAGGTCTGTGTACCTGCAATGTGTGTAGCTATTTTATTGTTCATGATGTGCCTGCTTTTTGTTTTCTTTTTCATGTGCTTCAGTCTTGTCTTTAGCATATTAGTAATTTGGAAAATGCAGGGAAATGAGCTTGTGTTTTATGAAGTTAATATCTGAACACACACATGCCAGATTCAAGCATCTAGATCTGCAAGACCAGCTTAAGGGATATGATTTCTGTGTTGTTAGAGCACAATTGTGGAAGTACACTTGAAAGGCAATTCTAGCAAGTTGTTCTTTGTGTATTTACTCTTCTTGATAGACACTGTAAATTGTCGTCAAAGAGATTTCAGTCTCCTTATCTTGTAGAAGGCCCTGTGTCAAAGTGAAACACGTTTTACTCTGAATTTCTTTGAAACTTAATGTCTTGCTCTCATGGATCTTACCATGTATTTTGAAGCCTTTTTAGAAAGGTCTCTACTTCAGAGGGCTAGCCTAGAATTTTATGGGTTTCTCCAGACTTTTATTTTGGAGCTTGAGACTGGCTTCATGTTCTTTGATGCTGCTGCTGCACATTGCTGAATTAGTCACAGGTACAAATCTGAGTTCAGCCTGGCAAGCCAGGATTGCGTATTGTTTAAACTGACCAAAATTCTGAGAGATGCTGTATCTGAGCTGAGTGATATTCTGACAATACAAAGATTCAGAACCTTGAAAATGTGTTAGAACCAGCAGAGCAGGTTTGTATAAGATCAGTGATTCATTCAGGTGTTGAATCTATGCTTAAGTCCTATTTACCACATTACAGAACTGGTTTTAGTTAGCAGTCCTGTACAGAGCTTTTTATTGAAGCTAAAACAGGACCGGTCATACTGATGGACTGCTAAAGCAAGACCTTTCAGTGCGGAAGGGTTATGTGTTACAGATAATAGTTAATTAACTCCACTTATTTTGTGCCATAAGCCTCTTTCAATTTTGCCAGGTCATTCAAACAAATAAAACCACATCCACTGCAATAAAAATATCCGCAAACACATACCCGCAAATGAGGAGCCTGAAATATAGAATAGGAAAGAAAGGCAACGTGAATACAAGGGAAACCTCTTGATACCGATAAAAGGGAGGTGAAAATCAGTAGGCAGCTGTGAACTGTTGTTAAAATCTTTAACCAGCTCCTGCCTCTGCTGCCATTTTGAGAATCGGAGCTTCTGCCACTAACTTCTTTGTTGTCTTTTAAAACTGTGAAGACACCCTGTGGTAACAGAGGAGGGGCAAAGAACTGTTTCTAATTTTCTTTGCCTCTGACTTTTTAAAAGACTTTTGTCCATGTAGTATATCCAACATACACCTTTTGTGATCGCATTTTTTTTCTACCATTTTCTAAACTATTATGGTAGACAGTAGTAGGGAAACAGAACCCATAGCACTTATATAAATATTTCTGCTGTTACAGGCACCTGCTGTCTGTGCACTACTTTATGCATTCTTTTTTTTTTTTTTTTGGCCATGGTATTAGCCTTGGTTTCTCTTCCATATAAGTTGATCTGCTTATACTTCTTTGTAAAGTGATTTGTGAGTTGCAATTGAAAAGTATTGTTTGATTAGTATAGTTCATTATCAAGTATATCTCTGTGATATTGTTAAGAGGTGATAGAATGATAGTTCCAAAGAATTAGCTTGTTTTAATAATCTACAGATCAAAATACACAGAAGCACAGATTTAAAGTCCTCCATCAATATTCAGGCATCCCATTGAGCTGATTGTCTCAGTTCAGGCTGCGTTTTCATCCAGTACTTGGATCTTTGCTAACATTATCTACTGACACAGGCAGCATTTTTCTGGCTGAGACTGAACTGGGCCACCAAAAAGAAACCAGATAGCACTAGCTTTCACAGCTCAAAAGAAACAAATTTGAACTGCTGACTTATAGATTGAAAGGGTTTATCCATATCCATGTCTGCAGCATGCTTCTCCTTCCTAATATAATTTTTGGTTTACTGAGTTAGGTTGAGAAAAAAACCTATAATAGTAGTCTCCTTCTTAGCTTCACAACTATTTTTGAAATGAAATAGTAGTACGTCAGCACTCACTCTGCATACCTGGATAGGACTGGGTTGTCAAATATTCAAATTGTGTCCATCTTTGTATAGTTTAGAGCATTGCTGAACTTAGATCTCTTCCTGCATAAAGCAGGTCTAGTCACCTGTAACTGTCTGACCTCTAATTATCCTGTATATGAAGAACTCTTAGAGGATAGTTGAGCTGCATCTAATAAAAATTGTTTTCAACCTTTCACTGTGGGATTAGTACAGAAAAATTATTTCCTGGATTACAGTGCCTAGAAGCAGCTTGTACCAGACAGTCAGACTTCATTCATATTCTGTGGACCTTTAAATGCTACCATCTAGAGAAAATGAGACTTTTTTCTTTTTAGACAAACCTTTGAGCTTTCCTGCTTAAATCTTTTCTTTTGTCTTTTCTGTTACAAACATTGCTGAAATGAAGCATGTTTTTCCTTCTGCTGAATAACTACATGACTATTATCCATTGATCCTTCTTAAGTAAAACCAAAAAGGGCTTTTCTTTTGTTTGTTTTTAAACTATATATTGAAACTTCTTTTCTCTCTGCATTTTCTATTCATGTGATAATATTATTTAATTTGTATTAGGCGTATCATAAATCTGAGGATGCTATTCTGACTATGGAGTTCCTAGAAGTTTTTCTTCCCAAAATGATGTCCCCAAAAATCAGAAATTAACCTTCTGGAAGTTTTGCAGGGCAATTTTTATAATCAAACTCACTCTGAGGATTAAAACTCTCTTGACGTCCACAGCTGAGCACAGAGAAATTCAAGCTCTATAATAAATTAAACTCAGACCAGCATTATTGAGTGCAAACCCCATAAACTGTCCACAAGTAAGTTTGTCCCCCTACATTAAATGTCTGCTTTTGTTTGTGTTTCTGCTGTCATTTCTCTTCTTTTTTTTCTTGGTTATTTTTTAACAACCTTTTAAGGAGCTGCAGTATATATGACAGTTTATAAATATAGAGCATATTTGGTCACTCTGTATTGCATTCTAATCTCATTTAGATGGCAAAGATACACTTCCCCCCACCCCCCACCCCCAAGAAAATATGTCCCATGGATAACTTTCACAAAATAACAATAAAGATACACTGTATGTATCTGGAACATTTCTAAAATTTGCCTCTGGGGAGATTACCTTATACTTTGAGTTTCCATGACTGGTGACTTTTCTCCAATCTCTTCCCTGCATTGAGTGTCAAAATATGCTTTTTTTTTAATTTACTAACATATTTTTTTTAGAAGATGGCATCTTCCTATGGAAGTATGCTGTTCCACACATTTAATCTCTTCAGTTCTGCTGTGTTAAGTGGCAAAACTATGGTTTAAATGCTTGTAGCCTCTGCACCTATACTATGGGAGCCTATGTACTATTGTTACATACCAAGAACATATTTAACTCAACTCCATTTAGTAACTGCTGGGCACTATCTGTCAAAATGGGGGCTATTATGCATATCACAGCATTATTTAAAGATGTTGTACAGAATTGCTTTACCCTGTCTACACTAAGACAGAAATTTCCTGATGGTCTCAGCAGCCAACAACAACATGAGCAGTAATAAGGAACAGCTGCTGAAATAGCTGTTTTTTGAGGCCCTAATTTGATATCGCAGGGCCTTTTATTACCAGCAGTGATGTGAGAGCTGGACATACGTGAAAAAACGTACATGCTTAACTTGCAGATCAATCTTGTTGTGTTGGTGGCACAGTTACTGGGTGACTGGAAGAATCTTTGTTTGTACACCAGGGGGATTGATCTAGAATAGACCAGATGAGATATATGCAGTCATTTTCAAAGAAACAGAGTTACAGTATGAAGACTGTTACAAATTAGGTGTTATAGAGAAAACCTCATCCTTTATAGATCTGTCATCATTTTACTATGAGAGGCCAAATGCTGATGTCACTTATTGCTAGACATCCTGTAGGTTTGGATGGATGTAACTCAGGGTGTTACTTGTCCTGCAGACTGCCTGGAGAGGGGGCAATGTCTATAACCATCCTTAATATGGAAATTAAAATTACTTTGATAACATACTTTACAAATGTACACAAGAGTCAGATATGTCATTACAAAATGGATTGTCCTGTAGATTTTTTGTAACATTTTGTGTTCCCAAGTGTATTTATCCTTTTTGAAATTATTTGCACTGTGGTGATATCTTTCCTGGGTTGCTAGCTCTGATGATAAGGGCTCACTTAAATTTTGGCTAGAGTATGTTAACATCTGTTCTTTTTATTTGGCTGTACTAAAGAAAGACAAAAAGGAGAAGAATTAAAAAAAAAAAGAAAACACCACGGTTGTGAGACCTACTTTTGAGCACAATTTCACTTTGTCAGGAAGCTATATTTATGAGTTTTGAATACTTTCCTGGCTCTACAAGATTTTTGTTTATGTTCCTGTACAAAATAACAAACTCAAGTAGCTTATTCTGGAGGAGGATACAGGGAAACATTAAATGAATTCCTTGTGATGCCTACTGTAATTCAGTAAAAAAGGATAACTTTTCCTTGCATAGTTTTGGTGAGAGTATAGGTCCTGCCACAGAAATACATCTCCTTTGCTCATTCTCTAATACCATTTATGAGTAAATCCCATGTGAAAATACAATAAAGTGTGTAGGATTTTTTTTTTTTTACTATAAAGCATTTTTTAAATAGTGAGAAATTGCTGTCATGTAGTAAAACTTTGAGAGCTTGGAATAAAACACCTGGCAACCTTTTTTTTTGGGGGGGGGGGTGTGGGCAGGGGTGAAGGGAAGAGTGGCGCTCTTGAGTTTAAAGAGTTCACTTTAAAAGTTTGCTAATGTTACTTTAGAATATATTTGATCCAGTTTCACTGGGCTTCAGGCTCCCTCCAGGAGCTCAGGAGTTTTAGAGTCAGCAATAATGCTGTGCAGTTCTAAAGTCCTTAGGATAAGAGGTACAGTCCCTAGAGAGGAAATAAAAAGTGCAGTGCTTTGCATGTATCAGATGCCATATGCAATTTTAATACTTATTTTTTATTTGCAACATTAGCAGGAGAAAAGTGAAGACTTTTTAGAAAAGCATGTTCGTCTATGGTTCCAGGGCTTCCGGTCATCTGATAGCCTTTAACTCATTCTTCTGTGCAGATAGGCATGAATGGTTCCTTCTGCTAAAGGTGAGAGAGGAAGTACCACGCAGAGGAAGAGAATGATCTAAGATGCAATAGAGACAGTAGCCTGCCCATTTTGCTTTCTCCTGAAGAGCTTGGGGCAATAGGCCTGCAATCCAGTCACTATAAGTGGTATTAAACTTGCAGCTGCATGTTGTTTTCATTGGCTGAAAGAGGCCACGACTGAGGGTCGTGATCTCCGTTCTAGGGAGTTGTTTTGCTCTGGAGGCTAGGTAGGCCTCCAGGAGCTGTATATTAGATTGGAAGGTGACCTGAGACTTGACCAGAAAGTTTACTGAAAAAAAGGTTGTTTTGTGCAAAGTCTTATCAGCTGCTCTTTGTATGCCCACAAACCTGTGAAGGTCTGGGAGCTCTACGGAGCTCTGGTACTCCCAGCATACATTTAGGATGTCAGTAATACTGTTTGGCCAGAGAGTTGCAGTAGACTGCCCTTACCTCTTTTCATAGTTGTCTCACACATTCTTTGGCTGGAAAAATCTGTTGACTCAGAAAAAGCAGAGAGTATCGAGGTAATACATTGACTAATTTACAAGTAATGAATGAATGAGGAAGACCATCAACCTCACACATGAGGACCTGAAAAGTAGATCTATCTTTAAAATAACCTTTCAGTGGTAAAAACTGTTGAATGGCAGATGAATGTGTTGCTAAAATTCCCTCCCTGGATAGTTCTAGAGAAATTAATTTTGTTGTGCCTTGTACCTTGAACACAACCCAATTTGTGCTCTCTGATACTAATGAAGATTGACAGGATGTTGTTAGCACCAGCTCTGCAATTTACTTATTGATATATAGAACTCCTTGTATTTAATTTTGTTTTGCTCACATTGTGATTATGAATTGTATTATATCAGTTTATGTTGGGTTGGCTCATTAGGGAGATCTCCAAAAGAGAATATTCTCAAAAAGACATATAGCATATTTGGAGAAATAAATCTCCAAGCTATGAAACAAATTGATGGAGTTTGCTTTGGCTTATCCAATTTTCTTTTTCTCAAGCTTTGTTTCTTAGCTGTTGCATGAGACCCATGCTGAGCTTTGTAGGCAGAAAGCCCGTTCTGCAGTTCACAGGAGAATGGTCTGTTTGCACAGAGGGGGATAAAGGATTGCAAAAGAGCAGGGTTTTGGTGGAATATGATCCAAATTAGGTCAGTTGATCTTATAAAATCTGAGACAAAGAGATTAAAAAAATGGAGATTTATTAATAGTATGTATAGATTTGCTTGTTCTATTTATTCTCTGATTAGAAGTAAATTGGGGTGTGGTTTAGGAATGGTTTTTGTTATTTTTTATGGCAGAAGTTGATTCTATTCAAATAGATTTTATGTCTGGAGAACAGAGGGTTTCCCAGTGTATTCCTGGATAATGGTAGCTTACATGATGTTAATTGTGGAGCATTGAAAGCTCAAAGTATGTAGCCTTTGAATTCACACTTTCAAAAAGCATCCAAATCGATGTGAATTTGCCTTTGCTCTTTTCTTTGAACACTTGTTATTTGGTTTTAATAAGTATCTGAAAATAGAACAAGAAATTAAACGTTAAAAAGCCAAAGAGGTGGAGGTTCTTATGAATTCCTGTTTGTGCATGTGTGAGTTAGAGTGAGAATGTTTGGTAGATCTTGTTACCTTTGTTGAGATTTAAAAAAACAGGAGGGGAAAAAAAAAAAAGAAACAGCAAACTGCCCAGCTCCTTAGAAACTATTCATTTGTTATGAAGTACATCTTGAACAGGAGTAGAGAAACAGACTTCTATCATATTTTTTCCCTTTGTCTGAATGAAAATGGTAATTCAATGTTTCTTTATTTTATTATATATATTTTAGCAATGTACGTTAGCTGTTTTAACAATTTTACCTGGTTTAGGGGAATATACATTCATTCTTTGTGCTCTTTCATAAAGTATTCAGTCTGTATTCATGCACCCTGGAAATAAAAATGATTCAAGATTTTAAAAAAAGAAAAATGGAGATTTGTTTGTTCTGAATCACACTGTAAGAACAACTTCCCATGCCAAAGCTCTGTGTGATGAGTTTTCGGGTGACAAGTGGTGATAGGCTATCCCTGTAAATTTCCCGGGGAGAAGCTTGTGTATTCACAAAATAGCTGAGGCTGGAAGGGACCTCTGGAGATCATCTGGTCCACACCCCACGCAAGCAGGGCCACCTAAGTTGGAGAAATATGTTGTACAGAGACTGTTCTTTTCTGGGGAATGATTGGGTATGCTGGTGGGAACTAACAGAGGGTCTTGAGTCTGATAGTACTTTGCCATCCGTCATATCCTTGGTCAAGTTGCTAGGCTTCTCTGAACACATAAGGCCTGGATAACAAAGCTATAGGACACGACACTTTCTGTGTCTTAGTCCAGGATTCATGAGCTACTTGCTGTTCGTAATGAATCACTGCTGACTTGACACAAGTCAGTGATATCTGTTCGGTTACATGTACATTTCTACCACTCGCACAGATGTCATTCCTCAGCCAGTAGCCTAATTTGCATTCTCAGAGCACAGTCCAAGGACTAAATGAATGTGTGAGACTAAAATCCTCCCTTTCTGCTAGAAATTTTTATTTCAAGCCAAGGTTAGGCCTACAGCTGAGACACAAAGCTAGATCTTTCTGGTACTAATGCAGTGAGAAGGTGTCTAGTTATAGGGCTGTTGATGCAGATCATATTTTTAAATTAATTAAAATGAACTGTATTTCTTTGCAGATAATTATCAGAAATTCCCTTTGCATTACCTTACCACTTTTTGGGCTAAGTCATAGAAAGAAGCTGGCAGGCAAGTTTCAGTGGAAACCCTCAGAGTCTGCCAAAATATGGGGTTTGTGATCCTGATGCGTACAGTTTTCTGGCATAAAAAATAAAGAGAAAATTTATCGTGGTGAGCAATGAGGGGAAAATGGTATTGGTATCTATTTGTCTTCACAGAATATTAGGAATGAATCTTATATATCTGTGTCCCCTGACCTGAGAACATGTGAGTGTTAATTGAACCACAGAAGGAGAATTTGTCAAAACCTCAGACATTGATACTGTTCCCTTCGAGCCAATGAAGTTGCATTTATTGACATCAGTCAACCATCTGGGCTTGTGTTTTAGAAATTGCATTTGATTTTCAAGAATCTGGAATTCAGTCAATCCCTGAACTACTTTTAATTTCATAATGAATAATTCAAATAATCCTTTGATCTTCCTTCAAGGTCCCATCTCAGTTTTCTCACTCACGTCCTCCTTTCCTTTCTCATTCCGACAGCTACTTTTTTGATAAGCGAGGTGAGTTTCTCCTCCCTCGAGTTCTGGTAGAAGGCTGGTGGTCAAGGATGCTCCACACAAAATTACTATGCAAATAGGCCCACAGCATGCAGCACCCCATTAGATATTATGGAGAATCACGCTCTAGGGATTCGGTGGCAACCTGGCAGTCAGCATTACACCATCTCACTGCCTTGTTTCTGACACTTGGCTTGTTTAGATGTTGGTGAATGTTATTAAACGTTATCTGTTGCTGGTGTAGCAGCTGCATTTGTGAGAGAACAACTGTTCCTCTTGCACTGTGTTATCTAAAGCTGCATGTGGAAATGCAGAGTGCACCCTGGCTCACTCTAAAGAGAGGAAAAACCAACTTGGTTGCCTTTGAGTTTAACATGAACAGACTACTCAAATTCTCCAGTAAAAACTTAGAATTGTTCCTCTTTCCATATTAAGCCTTCAGCTGCTTGGACCAAGAGATGCTCAGAGGAATTGAAATACCAACAGAACTTTCCCAAGTTGTGGGAAAGTTTAATAGGCTTTGGTTTAAAACCTGATAATAGGTTCCGAGTTAATTTTGAGTTTCTCCAAATACACGTACTTAACCTAATTCTACATTAAATGGTTTTCAAAGACTTTTTCATTTGATCCTTCTAATTTCTGAATGTTGTTTTTAAATGCTCATACCCTTATTATGTGCTGTTAATTTCAAATTTTTCTGCTTATCGCTAGATGTTCTGTTATTAAAACCTCTTTCACCTGCTTCTCATGACTAAGTCTGATCTCAGATTACCTATTTTCTTTCTTTTCCTACATGCTGTTTCTTAGAGGTGCAGTAGTTGGTTGCTTGCTGCTGCTTCCCTTTAAATCCAAATCCTGACGGAAAATGATTTTATTTATAATGCAGCAGTGGGGACACCTGCTCTTGACATGTGAGAACATTCTGGTGACATAACCAGCTACCAATTATAGAAATAGCGCTCTGAGCCTTCATTATAAGCCATGTGATGCTTCCACCCGCACTGCCAAGTCAAACATCATAATTCCACCCACTGAGGAAAAAACTATTCCCCAGAGGAGGAGCAAGCAAGCGAGAGAGAGATTCATGTTGGTTTTGAGTAGAATAACTTCCAAATATCCCTATGCAATGCACTTGGCTTTAGTGTCAGGTATTTCTTCTGTATTGATGCTTAGGTCCAAGGAAGAATTTTAATGTGTTCTTCTTGGGTTAAATAGTGTGGTTTATATTTTAAAAGTCTTAGGGTTGTAGAAAGTAAGGAAAAGCATTTACAGCAGAAATACTTTCAGCCTGTTAGTTATTGAAATCCTTTGGGTGTTTCTTTATTTTTATCCACCATTTAAACCCTGTAGCAGTGAGATTGTTGACTCAGATAGAGACCACCATTGCAATTAATACTCCTGTAAAGGCTTCTGTGTCAAATTGACCCTTTCAGGGCCTGCAGTCATTTCACAGCCTGCACTGTGAGATATCAGGTGTGCAGAGTATTACATTGCTAATGGAAACAATGCTTTGCTGTCCTGAAATCTGTACAGAGACACCCTAATGTACCACCTTGTTATCTCTTCCTAACCTGATGCCGTCAGTGTCTCTGTAACCTCTGTACATCTATACCCTGTTTGGAGATAGTCCACGATAAAGCTATGAAGCAGATCTTTGAATTTTTTTTTTTTTTTTGCTTTACTGGTTTTTTTTGTGGGTTTTTTTTTTTGGTTGGTTGGTTGGGCTTTTTTATATCCATTAAGACAGGTCTAATTTCTGAAGATCTTTATTAAGATCAAACATCTGGTTTCTCTCCTTGAATAGCAAGAGTGAAAGTAATCATCCAAGATGCCTTCACAGCTTGTCACAAACTGGTTTTCTGAGTTAGATTTGGGTTACAAGGTGCATAAATCACAATAGAACTTGCCCTGCGTCTACCATATCAGCTCTTGGGCAGATCTGTTTTCTTCGTAAAAACATCAGAGTTACTGTGTCGCTTTCTGCAAGAATGTTTTTCTCACCCAGATGTTACAGTTTCACAACTAACTGCATTTCCAGGGTTTTTTTGAAAGAATACAACATCCTGAACACTCTTGATTTACATACCAGGTGGCAAGTGTGGAAAGTTTCTCCACAGCAGAGGAGGGCAATAGAAAGGGGTTTACAAATGCATGAAGATGGAAAGAGCCTGAGGATTCTTTGAAAAGATCCCCAAGTTCTTTTTCTCTCTTCTGCTAGTTGCAAATTTGCAGGTTTAAAGTAATTTGTTACTCAGAATCTCAGAGAAATGTTCCAAGTGAGTAAAAGTCTCTGGACTGTACCTAAATGATCTCTCCCTATGTCTTTTCTATTTGTTGCTGCTATCACTATATGTTGCCATGGCACTATTTTTGTGCTATGCCTGGTTAAGTATGGCTAACAGAGGGGGAAGAATATGATCAGTCTACTCTGCTATTGACACTGTGTGGTGAACTTAGGAATGTGTTGGGTTGGTTTGGTTGGTTGTTTGGGGTTTTTTTCCCCTGAAAAGATAAAATGACAGATTTATGTAAGTTTCATGAGTTTTGTGAAGTAGGCAGCTGGTGGCACCGAAAGCAAGCTTGCTTTCCTCAAGGAATGAATATAGTGGTGTGAACCTCAAAAGGTTTGATCTTTGTGGTCTATATGTGCCGATGGATTTCAGCTGGTACCTTTCTGTTTCCTCTCCATCATCTCCTGCTGTATGTGAAGGTTTATTCTGTGCTTAGCAATTCACCTTTTTTCAAGCTGCTATCTTTCTGATTCAGTACCAGTAGGAAGCAAAGCTAAGTTGTTTTCAAAAGATACAGTTCAATTCTACCTGTCGTTGTTACTCGCATATCGTAGAGATACCTGTCATGGGACCCCACTCTGCCAAGCTACCACAGGAAGCTCTTAGAAATCCGAAGAGACTGTAACAATAATGTCCCCCAGGGAGACACGGCATCCTCATGCCATGCATCATTCCTAGTGAGGAATCATATGGAGGTTAAATGATCAGTGCTATTTGATCCCAAATGATTGGCAATTTAATACTGCACATAAATGACTTCTAAGAAGATGGTGTCACTTAGTAAAAGACTTCCAGAAACTGAAAGAGTTGAAGCCACTTATTAATCCTTTTCTTAATGATTACTGTTCTTTGAGGAGGGGGCATACTTTCCAATTAGCTTCAGATGTTTTCAGTGTCAAACATAGTGCTAATTGTGAAAACAATAATGATTTTAAGGATATTTTATCTAATTTTAGGAGGGCCAGAGCATAAATGTTTCTGATGTAAATTAATGCTAACTGTGAATGCTCAGACCCTTCCACATTAGGAAATAACTAGATTCTTTGGCATCTTTTGTGTTGTCAATTAATATTTCAGCAGAATTACACTACCTCCCCATTGTATCATTAGTTCATTGTTGCTGGGTTTTGTAACTAAGTAGTTCTTTATATTAAAATATTCCATGGCACACGACTATCATATTTTGCCTAGTAGTTTCATTTGACTGGAAGCTTCTTTTTCTTGTCACCAAAAGACTTTTTTGTACTTGACTTCTACACTGGTATTAAATAGCATGTCACCAAATTTTGGAGATCTTTTGGTTTGTTTTCTGTTACCTGTTTGTTTCATTATGACTTAACTTTATCTCACTATGAAACAGAGTGTGCTTTGTTGACTTTCTGTGTGTGTGTGTGTGTGTATTTTTAAATTACCCTTGGTGGTTTGAAGCTGGCAATAGTTTTCTAACTGAAAATTCATAACAAACAGGATTGGAAATTAAGACCATTTTGTTAGTGTAATAAAGCAAAGAAACTGTAATGTCAATATTTATTATTATAAAAACTGCCTGAATTAGGTTTGAGTTGGAATATGCAACTAGTTTTTAGAGCTGTACATCTGGAATGATTTCCAGTAATCAGAATTAACAGACCAGTGGAGGATGTCCTAGGCAGAGAAGCATATTTCAGTTATTTAATGCCAGAACAGCCCTTCTCAGTACCACTTATTTATTTTTGCATGCACAGAGCTGTACCAAAGAGAAAAGGTGTGACCAGATGTTCCCTGACAGCTCCTGGAACAGCCCTTTAAGGCCACGGAGCAAGCTAGCCCACATAATGCTGACCTTATGATGGGGCCTGCTCACCAACTGGTTAGGTCAAGGTGGGAAACAGTATCTGAAGCTCCTTTCTTAGCCTTTTGATGATCCCAGCTAGAGTAGAGAAATTAGCATGTAGTACATTACAGACAGTAAAGATGCCTTTCTATTTGTTAGTTATATTCAGAAGCCGTGCTTAACTAGATCTGTGGAGTCATTCAATTTGTAATAAATAAGTTCAGCTCCCAATTACCCATCACAGTGTTTGTTTTTATTTAACTACATCATTTTTCATTGTGCTGCAGGGTATATTATGTCACTTCCAGTTACTCTCTTGAGTCTGACTGATGCTAGAGCACTGACCTGAGATGGAAAGTCAAATACTAAAAAGCAAAATACCATTTGGTTCATCACTGTGAGACTCAAAAAAGATATCTGCAACTGTTCCATTAGTCCCCAGCCCAAGGGGTTTCATGGAGATTTGCGATTATGCTGAGCATTAGGCAGAACTACAAAAAGCTTAATAAGTAGTTTTCCTGTTTGGTTGATTTTGTCACAGCTCTGCTACAATTCTTTCAAAAACTTGAATTTTTACTTTGTAAGGGCCTAATATCATTAAGTATCTCAGGAATATGAAGAAAACAACTTCTTTTATATTTTTTTCCCCCTTTCCCTGGAGGCAATTTTTTTGCAGACTGTAGGGAAGATGAAGTACCTGACTATACCAAGACATGCACCTAGCAATGCTTAAGGTGTGCAAATGTAATTGTTGCTTCACTGGGGATGCAAAGGGAGAAAAGTGTCTTTCTGTTCTTCTCCCCATTCCTTTGCTGCAAAAAAGCAAGACACTGTGGTCCCTAGATTTTATACCCAGGTTATAAGAAGTTGAAAAATGTCCTGACCAAAAGCTACACTGCCACCAGAATTAGTAATACAACTCTTAGCAGACTTCAGCCGCTGCTGAGATCAGAAAGGAAATTTCGCTTACTGTGTAGTCTGATGTGTTTGATGTATGATTAGGTGTTTGGCCACAGCAGGAGATGAGCTTCTGGATTTGATGGACAAAAGAAAGGACATGTGACAGCTGCTGTTTGTGTACAGTGTAATGAACTCACCCATAAGAAGAAGGATCCATTTATTTACTGGATAATAGGATAGATTATAAACTCCATGAATCTCCAACTTGCATTAAATTCTTAAAGAAGCAGCTATAGGGTAACCAGCTAAATAATAAGGATGCCCACAGTCAGAAGTTTTCAAACCATACGTTCATTGAGAATCAGCACATGCAAATGAAAATGACTCACAAAGAGAGAAGGGTCTTTTCACTGAACAGTTTTGTCACATCATGGTGTAGTAGGAGCAACATAAAGCTGACTATGCTGTAAGGCATGGTATAAACACATAAGCTACTGTTGCAGAGACTGGAAATGAAAAAGCTGTATGTTTTTAATTTGGGGGTTAACGGCTATGTGGTTTACAAGGGGAAGGGGAGATCAAAGAAGAGTACGTCAGGTGGCCCCAGAGGAACTTTTAAGTTATAGCAGGGACTGGAGTAATTTGTGAGATGCTTTTAATTTCCTGTGCTACTAGTAGAAGAGTTTTTGAATTTTGCTTGGTGGAATTGTTGGAGAAGTAGCTAATAGTTGTTTGGTGGAAAAGAGATGCTGGATAGGTGGCTAATTTTTAGAGGACTTCTTTGAGCTGATGCATGAAACTATTCTGGTTGAGTCCAGAAATATATCTGGAAGATGTATTTTGGATGTATGTGAAAAGTGCTTCAGGATACTTTGAGGTGAAAGTCTGTGTAAATGCAAGGTATTAACTAATGTGCTTAATGCATTTAATTTCTGAGAGTACGTATGATCCTTGATAAATGAGTTTTTCACAGTTCACCATGTAAGCACTCCTTTCAGATCTCCCCCGCAGACTTAAGAGTGCAGCAGTTAGATTTTATATGTTCTGTTGAAGTGTAAAGGTGAAATGTTTTCATCTTCATTGACTTTCTAACCACATATTTCATAATTAAAAAGTATGTACACATAGATATGTAGAATTTGAAGCTATCATAATCTAGATAATGACTATACTTGCTATAAATTATTAAAACCATTTACATTCAACAATAGTAATAAGAGTAGCATAAATATTCTTCCAAAGTTTTCCTGGAATTAGAGCAAGCTGTTGATAGAGGTACTGCCTTCCCTGTGTGTGTGAATATTTGAGTCTTCTGCGTTTGGTGTTTTTTTTGGGTGGGTTTTTTTTTCTTCCAGATAGTTTATAATTACTACATTGGACATTTAAAATCCAATTGTGACAATAGAAAAAAAAACAACTTCCCCCTGCCCTTTTGCAATCTGTCGTTAGGAGCTAAATGTGACAAGGTGAGATGTACTCTTCCTGAAGTCCTGGAAGAAGGGAAATAATATGTTTAAATCACTAAGAGCATAAAAATACTTATGTTACTTAAATTGTATTTGCACTGAAATTTTTTTTTTTAATACTTTGGTTTTCTTGTGAACCAGATATACTTAAGACAACTTGATTCAACAAATAAAATTTTAAATTGCTTGTTTTATTTTAAGCATATTCCAATTTCCATGCTATATGTAATTGATACATGTCAACTTTAAAAAAATCATAATTTTTTTCCAAAGTAATAAACCTAAACATTAGAAATTAAGTAAACATAAGGTAGTCATGTATAACTGCCAAATTAAATACATATGTATACATTCAGTGCAGCAGAAGGAAATACCAAATTCTGTCACCCAAGAAGAGTCAACCTTTCTTTAGACAAATGACTAAAACATACAAATAAAACTAAAATCAGAATTAGTTATTTAGATCAAAGGTTTTGCAATTAATTTAATTACAGTTAAAACCAGTGATTTCTGTTGCTTCAATTTCAGTCACTGCTATTAATGTGAGTCAAGGGCTGGTTTGGTTTCACATAGGAAAATTGTCAACATTGTGTATCTGATATTACATATGTAGGGGAAATCACTTAAACTTGTCATATTCCAATATAAAATATTCTGATAGAACGGTAGATATAGAATTATTGACATGAATTTACTATCTTTGAAAAAGTGCCTTTTAAAAGCAAGATCATTAAGAAATCTTCTGTGGTCTTGGAAATTTACAGCTCATCCTGCTTATGTAAATACTGCGCAGGAAAAGAAGTCAGCCCTCTAAGCCTACTGTCAAGAATCCACAATCTATTGCTCTGAAGAGAATAGCTGCTAGGAGAATCGATGCAAATGTAGTTTCTTTTCTCAGTAGAAAGATCCTGAACGGGGTTCAGCCTAAGTTCAAAGATTTTGTTGTGTGGAAATACAATACGGTTACACTATGCTACACTTTGGGGTTATAGATTCATCACCTTAGGCGGAAGATGCATAACTACTTGGTGCACAGGCACATGAACGTGTTGGCTTGATTCCGTTTATCTGGCTTTCATGATTTTTGTATTTCCTAATTTAGGTCTGAGCCTGAACAGTCTTAGTTATGGTATCTCCACCTTTTTTATTTCACTTTTATGTCTTGTCTGAAAATAGGTAAGGAGTGAAATGCATTTAAAGAGAATTGGTCATTTAGATGTATATTGAAATGCACCTAGATCAGAATGACAAGGCCTTTAATTTTTCTGAGCCAGATAAATTTGATACAGTAAGACTTTTTCTTCACAACATAATCCACCGCTATTTCCAGTGACGGTAACGGAGCTAGAAGAGTATGAAACCAATGCCACATTGTGACCAGCAATATCAGGTGCACAGAGAGATGTGCATAATAAGTGATCCTGACTCAAACCATCAATAAGCCAGCACTATATAGATTTCAGTTTGGTTTTCTAGAGAAAGAAGGTTTGTGCATCCATACTGTATGGGTCTGTCTGCCTGTAATCCTCTGTTAATTTTTAATCCCCTTGTCTGCTTCCAAACCCAATCTGAAAGTTAAGCAAGAATCTCTAAGATAAATACTGAGCTAGAAGTCCTGAAACATGGGAGCCAGAGAAAGGAGAGAGACCCTAGACGTGCTCCAAGTGAAGGAAAAGCTGTGGAGTGGGCTCAAGAAACCTATGGAGTCGAGTGATGTTGTAAAATGCCCCAGGAATAGATGGTGCATGTGAAGTTTATGCCTCTGCAAGTGTGCAAGCACATCAACATGGTGCTGTGTGCACTATAACATGTTTCGTCAGTTAAATACTCCAAAACCATTCCTCTGGCACCTACAATAATTTTTCAGTAATGAGATGTGGTTCTATAAACAAGGATTGGAAATTCCTGCTCAGAGGGGACCTTTGCACCATCTTGCTTGTACCGTTTTTCTGTATGCATCTGTCATTGAAGGGGTCATAAAAATTGCTTTGAAAATATGAGCAGGAGGCTTCATTTAATCTGGGGAAAATGCTGCACATTTCTGGAACTTGATCTATAATTTCACTGTTTGATATGATGTTGGATGAAGGGACAGCTTACTTTTCTGACTACTGTATTTGATTGTATAATTACTGATGATGCAACAGTACTGATCTCATTCCCATTACGAGCAAGAAATATAGAGCAAACATGATACAGACAGGTTCCAAAGGAACTTGAGTGAAGAAATGTCTGTTCTAATGTTGGAAATATTACCAGCCAGAAAAAGAAAAAACAACAAAAAAAAGAGCTTTTCAAACATAAATGTTTGGTAAATAATTTGTTCTTATGGATAAAATGGAAATATGTGATCATAAAAGCAATTGGACTGAAATCAAAATGATAACTGAGTGAGGTTGGGCTTAAAATGGTCACTAGAGGTAAATGGTGCCCTGGTATCATTTGTTTCACTGGAGGTATGTTTCGTAAAAACTTCATGAGAATTTCCCAGGTAACTGATGTTTAAACATTTCGATATAAAGGCATCCTCTCATAATTTTGGTAAATAAGAGAAAGTATTATTAAAGAAAGTTTAAATTATCCTTTAATTTCCTAATTTTTAATTCAAGTACTATTTTTGTTAGAAATTGAAGCAGGCACAAGTAAGGGAGAAGTAGACTTGTTTAGAAACAAAGTATGTTTAGAAACCTATGGATCCTGACAGATTCATATTAGTGAAGTAATGGAAGTGTAAGAGGAAGGAAGCGGCACAGAACATGCCATTGCATGCCAGCCAAATGAAGGAAACATTTATACAACAGAAATGATGACAACAACAATTACTAATAATTGCCTTGCATTTTAGATCAGGCCTAGTGGGTTGTAGCACTTTAACTTCACTGAATTGGGCATAGCATAAAATTGAGGCTTCATCCAAATGAAGTGATTAAAAGATACCTATAGACTATTTAGAGGAGGGGAAGAGGCTGTGGATTTATGCATTTTGACAAGATTGCGCTTTGGATAGTTGTGTCAAGATGTGACTGAAACACTGAAAACTTCTTCTGGTGCTGTGATAATTGTGGAATTTGATGTTTTGTTCTACACTTGTACTAGAAGTGGTTGATTAATGTGGAAATGTAATTGTGTGTATGATTGTAAAATGAAAATTACAATTTAGTTTGATCATAATGATGGCATTTTTATTCAGATTTCTATAGTGGTTAATACATCTCTTTTCAGTTGTTTGATGAGAAATGCTGAATGCTTCTTTCTGTGTTTATTTGCCCTTTACGTGGTTTCAGGTTTTTTTGTAGAAGAGTAAGTTGAAACTTCTATAAATATGGTTATCTAAATCTGGCTGTACATCAGAGCTGTACAATGTGTATATTTTTAATAATAATATTAATCCTTACTATTCATCTGTGACTGTATTTTTGTATTATGTACATGGAGTCATTTTGTATCATGTACATGGAATAGCTCAAAAATATCCCAAAATAAAATTGGAGTTTGATCCATAAGTTCTTCTAAACCCACGGGTTTTTAATTGTTGTAATGTTTAAAAATTAACTCTTAAATATTTATATGAAAATTAAAGCTGCTGTAGATCTAGATTTCTGAAACATGCTTCAGTTTTCCACTCCCATGAAGAATTGGAATTTGTAAGCTCTCTGATAAACTTGTGTCCTTACTGTTGAGATCCTTTAAAGTTTATTGTTTCAAATCAAGCTGGTGACTGGTGAAAGCACTGTCTTATGGGCAGAAAAGTTCCTCTTCGCATTGTCTTTAAGTCCTCTCTTAATTATTGTATACTTCAGTAGGCAATTAGCCTGAGTCTTTTAACCAAAATAAATGTGAATATTTACCTAGAGGGTCAGAATTTTGCTTGACTGAAAACAACATATTTGTGTCATGTCAGTTCTGGCAAGGAAGCCAGATTAGACATTTCTACTTCTCTCTGCCCCCAGACATTCATTTCGGTCCTGCAGTTCATTGCCTTTTCAATTCACTGGTACAACAGCTTTTGAGAATAAAGTGCAAACCAGTCAGCTACAAGGTTCCTGGTTTTAGAAAAACAACTAACCAAAAAACCGGACCCTCTAAAAAAAGAGTCTGACCTTAAATGAAGATCATTTCAACCCTGCAGTGCAACCGTATAAACAGCAGTGTTGGTAGAACAGAGGAGGCAGTGACCAGTGATGCAGGGCTCATTAGCTGCAGTTGGTAAGATCACAAAGGGCATTTTTCTGAACTCTTGTGAGGGTTTCTCCTCCAAGTTTGGTGCATTGTCAAAAACTGAGACTTTCCATGTTCACTGGAAAAGGAATTTAAACTCCATGCCGATATAATTGTGTATTTAATGTAAACGCAATGAAAGATTAGATGAACATAAATGTAGCAAGGACAATGTAGCAAGGACAATGGAAGCAGCTGAAAGCAACCCCTGGTACAGAAATTAAGGAAATGGATGGAATTTGAGTACCTCTGGATTAGATGAAACCTGTACTAAGGGGTGCTTATTTAAGTCCGGGACATTAAGACATTTTTCTAAATTGTCGTTCCTAACTCAGACTGATTTTTATTCACCTTAAAGTTGAAAACTTCATAGCTATTATGTTGGTTAGGGCAAGTCCTAGAAGTTTAAAATTGCAAAACTATGTTTGTTAGGACAAAAATCTAGACTTTCATAACTGCAAAGCTGTAGTGTTAGGACAAAAAGATAGTCATTCTAAAATTGTTAGGTGAAACGTGAGCCCAAAGCCATGTGAAAAATGAGATATATGCCCTGGGGAAAAAATTGGAAAAATATTAATTAAACAATAA
>NW_010248698.1:44494-49224 GCF_000690775.1 Eurypyga helias
CTGCAGAAAATCCAGGGAGCACTCCTTGATGGTTAGGAAAACTGAAATGCAAGGATTTTTTTGTTTTTGTTAGTGTGCTTCATCTCGCCTGAATCTGTAGCATTGCTGGTGTTTAAAAGTATGTGTACCTTCATTTTATGTGACTGTTACATGTTCATTGTAATTCTGACTAAAATTAATCCAGTTGGAACAGAAGTATTCGTTGAATCTGAGTTTCTACCTTTTTTAGAAGGCAGAGCTCAACTCAGTGAAGTTTAAAAAATAGAATGCTTATTTATAAACTCTGTAAAGAAAGGACAAGTTCACTTTATTTTGATGAGTTTTACGTAACTGCTTTTGTTTCATTCAGGTCCTCATACAGAGTCAGCTGAGGCCAATGTAAGAGCATTATGATGGGAGGCATAGAATGGACACTGCATGTTATGATGGTATGTGATGCCATGAGTTCTCATAGAATGGACACTGCATGATGGTATGTGATGCCATGAGTTCCACTTACTTCACTGCACCCATCCTTTGTGATCTCAGTTAAGTCACTTACCTTCTCTGTTTCTTATTAGCAGTTATATTTCTCCCTGTCTCACAGGACAGTTCTAAATATAGAGGAAGGTGATGAGAATATGAATACATACATACAGTTGTCTCTGGTAATGACTTAGTAGTGTGATTTGTTGTTGCTGACCATGTTGTAATTAATTGTAAAAATCCTGTATTTCACTTTCACTGTTTTAGGGGTCATTGCCTGTACCGTTTTGCTCAAGTGCCTCTTTCTCTCAGGGATACTTCTAAGAATAGAAAAAACTGTCAATTGCCCACAACAAGAGACTGCCTACCTTGTCTTTGCCATGAAAATAGCATTCAAGTAGTACCCAGCTCAGATAGGTGATCTGCTCCCTTTCCTCCTTGTGGAGAAGCCATCATGTGTGGTAGCAGCTTGTTGCTTGGCCAGGAAGTGTCACTTGTGCCCTCACTCTTGCCTCCCTCTCCATCGCAGCTGCAGGGTTGACCTACCCATTCTTCCATTTCTGATGGACTCTGCATGAGAGCCAGCTCTGGTCTAGCTACTCCCACTCCCTGCTTACCCAGCAGCCTAGAGCATGAGGAGAGAGAGGGTTACTGCAGGGGGGAAGGTAGGGAAGGGACTTCTTGAACAATAGCAAGAGTCATCAGTTAAAGAGTAACAGCTGAGGGCTGACTCCTGGAGGTAGTGGGGAGTTCTCCAGAACCTAGTGTTTCAGTTAAACTTCACTGAACCTGTCTTGTAGTACCCAAAGGCTGTCATCTGCCTCTGAGAACTATTGGACAGCCAGAATTGTTTTTTTCCTGAACATAGATTACAACCTCATCAGCAGAGAGTTTCTCACTCCTACTTAATTTGTGATTTGATATATCCTTTAAAGTTGGGTCCAGACCGTTTCTTTATTAACAGCTAGCTAACAGAAGAATAGTGTACAATTAATTCCTTGAGAGATAACAGAAGTTTGTTATGACTTTTTCAATTCAGGTTATAGATTTCTACTTAGAAGAGAGCTTTTTGATGTTTTTTATTACTGTTATTTTATTCTTCTGTATGTTATCTAAATGGCCAGTTGAAAAGCATCCTAGCTATTGTAGTTCATGTCCAAAAGCTGTTATCATTTAACAGCTGCTTTTGTTGTTTTTATAGCCATATGCCACTTAAAGCTTATTTGATCTCCTTAAATGACCTTACTGTGCACTCTTATGCAATCTTATTTTAAAGAGGTTTAGATGCCTAGATCTGGAAATGGACTCGAACTGGGATTTTCAGAACTGTCAAGCAGTCTGACTTGTATCAAAATCAGTGGCTGTCAGGCTGCTGGTAAATCCCTCTAGATTCCTGTCTATCCTTTTAGAAATCTCGGTGATCTTGAGGAGAACCCACAGAGCCCTCATGTTATCCCAGTGAAAGCAAGATCTCCTCACAGGGCTGGCTGTGGTATGATACTGGTGAAGTGGGAATGCCTGGAAAGCTGAACTTCATAGCTTAATTGAGAGATCAGATGGAACAGAAGAGTGTTCCAATAGCAACTGAATCTCAGAAAAATAATGGATATGGTTGTGAAGGTCATGAGCTGTGTTTCTTTTGTATTTGCATACTGGGTCTACCTCAACTCAGGCCTTAATAATAGTGGTATCCTTTGTGTTGTTCTCAAGAGAAGATTCGGTATGGTGTGTCCTGGTATAGTCTGTGCCATGGCAAGCAGGATGACTCACAGCAGTCTGCTCTGAAACTTAAAAGCTGTATAGGAATGTTACTGATGTTGTGTTTTTCCCATACCTGTCATCCTTCTCTTCTTGGAATGATAAATTGAGGCTATTTCAAACAGAAAATTTGTACACTCAAAGATGCTTTGAGTACAGTGGCAACTAAGGAGTTAATTTAAAGCAAGGAGTCAAGGATGGAGCAGTGACAGTAGCTTATGGCAAAAAGGCTGATCACAAGTTAAACTAGCAAGCTCTATAAAAGTACTACTCTGGTAGTTAAAAGTGAGTCTTGTGCGGCGGAATGAAACACCTTGTAACTCAAAAGCAAGCCTGTTATGTAGCTTGAGTTAAAAATTTCTCTGTTTATGTTGTAAAAACCTGTGTTCCTTTTGGTTATAGCCTAGGAGCTCTAAACTTGAGGATCAGAGTCGTAAGGGAAAACTCTCACTGTCAGACTTTTGATTCTTTGGGGCTCTTTTAACTACTTTGGTGAACTTTACCTCACTCATGTTTTTTTGCTTTGCTGCAACCTCCTTTTTTTTTTTTTTTTGACATTTGTCTCACTTTCAAGCTCACTGTTC
Source organism: Eurypyga helias (assembly GCF_000690775.1). Lineage (NCBI taxonomy): Eukaryota > Metazoa > Chordata > Aves > Eurypygiformes > Eurypygidae > Eurypyga > Eurypyga helias. Next base: position 47,302 of record NW_010248698.1, read on the forward strand.
TGGTATTTCACTGCTGAAAAGTAGTTTTCTCCTGTTCTTTATTTCATGGCACTAATTTGTGGGTTTGTTATGCACTTCAGGCAAATCTCAAAAGCGTGAGACACAGAGGTCCAGATTCAGAAATGGATTCCTTTATCTCAGTTCCATGTGAGCTGTAGTTTAGGAGACTAGGATCAAGAGCAATTTGCATATAAACTATGGCTCATTGCTTTAAGGCCTGTTAATCCACAAACACCTAGTTTTCTTGCCTGTAAAATTTCTTCAGTATGCACTCATGGTGCAGTGCGATGCTGTGCAGAACCCCAAGTCTGTATGAAGTAATAGCAGAGGATCTTGCAGATGCATGAGTTCAGAAGCAATCTGGCTGCATTAGCATGGTCCTGAAACGAGCTAGTGCACAGCCATTTGTTCAAAGCTATGTGTTCAGCTGTCTTCATTCCTTAGAATGAGATTAGGAGTGGAAAGGAAGGACTGGTGCAAGTAAAAGATGACTGGTAGCTAAGAATTGTGTCCTAATGCCTCCTTCTCTTTCTCCACTTCCTCTTAAATGAGGTGATGGCCAAGATTACTATACCCTCCTATGTTTGACTGAGCTGCTTGCACTGCACAGAGTCCATCAGCTGAATACCTTCTATGGCAGTTCACCTCTGCTAGGCCAGGCATTGATACCTGGCACCCCTCTCTGAATCAAGGGAGTTCTCCTAATTCCTAGTGTAACTATGAAGTAAGACCAGACCTTTACATCATGTCTCAGCTACATTCAAAGGCCAGAGGACAAAGCTGCTCAGAAGTAGGCATGTCTTACTACCATAGTTACAGTTATTTGCCTACTAATCATTGCTTGACTTCAACAAGAGACTCTCCACAAGTTTTCTAGGAGATTTAACGGTCAAGAAAGACTGAAATAGTAAAGTGTTACAGTTAATCAGACCAATTCATGGAAATAGCAGAAAAAATCTGGTTTTCATGATCTTAAATTCTATGAACAATTAACAGGTAACAATGCAGAAAAGCTCTGCTTGAGCTTGAGAGGAGAGCTTGCAGTTTTCAAGTCAGGTTTATTATATTAACCAAGGTTATAGATAAGTTTAAACCAAGTCTTTTAAAAGAATGTGAGTCAGTCTTTTCTGTAGCATTCTCATCATCATCTTTCAAAAGCTGATAGAAACAAACTTCCAACTCCATAATATGAATTACCTTGAAGTATATTGTAATAGTAACGGAAAACACAAATGTCAGTGCTGTATGGGTGTTGAGAAGATTACAAATAAACCCCAACAGCAATTAATCCTTGTAGTTCTGTTCTATCTTTAGCAAGTTATAGACATTTTTCAGCCTGAAACCTAAGCCTTCTCAGTGTATCAGGTGTCTGTGATCCATGAAAAGAAAGAACTGAGAAAAATAAGCCCATAAGAATAGGCTTGCATTTTGTATGGAGTAACCAAAAATTAGTCTCAACTGTTCCTGGCTTTGATGGCTGGCATAACAAGCCTAAGAGTGATTGGAGCCATTTGGCTGATATGATTTAAATGCTGTCCTGAAGCATTCAACTACTGTTTCCAAATAAAGAGGAGTGACCTGGAGAGGAAAATGAACAAAAAATGTAGAAACAGAAAATATTTAGAACTTGGTTAAAATGAAAATACTGAACTGAAGCTCTGTTTAAAAATTGTTATTCCAAAGTGGTGGAGAAGAGGAGTGGAGAGTATCTTTTGCATGGACGTAGCTGTACTTGTGAACAACTGAATAAAGTAGAAGGTTTGATGCATTAAAAGATGTCATGCAGTTTGCCTAGGCTATCAAGAATAAGCATGGATGATTCTGCTGCAGAGTGAAAAGGAGGAGAGTATAAAGTGTTAATGTAGGTGGTTTTATTCTGTGTTTTTCAGTTACAACAAAGTAACTGTGGGGAAAGAGAGTGCC
>NW_010248698.1:49255-54281 GCF_000690775.1 Eurypyga helias
TTTGACCATTTAGATTTTGGGGTTTTGTTTAATGTTTCATTGAAGTAAACCATGTGGACATTGGGTGCTATAAAGCCTTCAGAGATTTTTGCACATGTACTGTATTATAGAAGGTATTAATTTTCAGAAGGCAAATTTATAGGCTTTGTATGGGATGATTATAAACCTGTACCACGTCTGCAGGTGTGGCCATTATGTCGATTAGCTCAATTCTGTTTTCAAGCTTCTCTGGGGATGAGTGATCCACAGACTGCAATAACATATAATGTTATATTGAAATTAATGTTTTCTATATTGTAGTAAGTCCCATTTTCTAGTCCCCAATCTCTGAGTCCTCTGCAAGCAAGATCTTTCATAGGTATAAGCATCAGTTCATTGACAAACTTAAGAATGTGCTTAATTTTAAACAAGTGAATAGTTCCCCAGATATGTCATAAAAAGGGTACCACTAGTAGAACTTCACATTTCATACAGTATTTAGCAAATGCACAGAAAGGATACAGGTGTACTGAAAGAGATTTTATCCAAAGCATCATTTTTAGTTCATGGTGTTCTTAAAAGCAGCAGGGTAAGAATGAAAACATGTAAACAATGGGACCAGGATTAGCTTTAAAGTTTATAGCATTTATAAGGAAATGAGAGTCACAAGGGTATTTTAAAGGACTGTCTCACTCTATTGTGCATGACTATATCTCATCACTTGATTATCACAGGTATATGCAAAGATAGGTAATGCAGTAACTGGAAGAATAGTTGTGGCAGCAAAATACACAGATTCACTAAAATATCTGCATTTATATTCTTACTGCATGTAACACCTATAAATGGCTCTACAATGAAGTCATTTACAAGCCGTAATTGTTAGATCAGAACCTGAACTGAAATATTTTGTCTATATCAAACTCTGAAATACAAGAGTGACAGGAAGCTAGCAAAATCAAATACGTGCACAACAAAAGGTACGATGGATTCCCTAACTTTAGATTATTTGAATAAAAAGATCCTAAAATACCTAGGATCCTAAAATACCTAGATCCTAAAATACCTATTTATTATTATTATGATAAAAATACAACCATCAGTTATCCTAACCGTGTTAACCTTGGTGCAGAAATTTGCAGGTGACTGGTCATTTTTATTTGAGATAAAGTTTGTGTTCAGTAGAATTCCACTGACTTGATTCTGCAGTTCTGTTTCCCCTTCTGTTTGTACACTTAGCTCTTGGTTGCTAGCAGTGTCTATTTTTTTGTAGCTCTTAGATCAGTCATAAAAAGAAACTATTTGGCTGTTAACAGTCCTACAGAGAACTGTGTTGTCTCAGCAAAGTAAATGTAATACAGACACAGACTTGAAAAGTTCCTTTCCTGTGTTCTTATCTATCATTATGAGCGGGGAATTAGTACGACACATTTCTAAGCAAAGCTAAAATTGTTTCTAGCTCACATCAGAAATATTTTTTTATCTGATCTGAAAATAATCTACAATTACATTCCACTGAATCCTACATATATCAGACCTTTGAACTTCACATCAAATAGGATATAATCACAAAAAATTCAGAGCGTAATTTTCACTCCCTATGTTTTACTGCTGAGATTTGCAGAGTTGATGGCACTTTTTTCTGGGAGAGAAAAACTAGTTTATGTCTAAAAGGCCATGAGATCAGGAATGGATGCAGTAATATATACACATGAAAACTAGTAATATATAAATATTCCTGTAGAGGAGTATTCTGAGCTTGAGAAGTTTTCATGAATTCCTTGAGGGTTGGTCAACCTATTCTGTTTATTTGTAGTCAAACACTGGAATAGATCACGCTACCAGGACATCTGCCAGCTAAACTGAGCCATCTGCTTGAAAGCTGATGGCACGATACAGAACACAATGTTTACAATCTCTACAATTTCAGCACAACTAGTTTCTCATTTCTATAAAAGTATAATTAGAACAAGTGTGCTGTAGTTGCAAAACCAAGTTTCCACCCTTCTGCACTCTCAGCATGCCTGGTGGAAACGGAAACAGAAGAGATGCTGCCCCTAACACCTGGGTCTGTAAGTCCAAGATCTGAGCAGCTGATGGAGAAGAAATAGGGCTGGGCAGAATGGTCCTCCTCACTCTCTGGCACACAGTCCTGCACCCCGCCTAAGCCGTGCTGGGTGGAATTTTGAGGAAAATAATGAACTAAAGTTCACATGCAATATTACACTTGACTAGGTGTTATTTTTTCCTCTTTCTTCAGCAGTCATGAAGGAGGAATAAATAAATACCCAGCTATTAAGTCCACTATCAGGAAATCAGTCTGTGCTAAAGTAGTTTTCCTTTGGTTAAAGTAACTTCACATTCAAAGGGAATTGATATATCAGGTGAAGATGCATTTCAAGTTCCTGATGCAGTCTGGACCACATCATGTTCAATAATAAAGTGAAAGATGGATTGTTAATGTGTTTTGCCTTTTAAAACTTTTTTTTTCCCTGTTCAAAACTGCAATGTATCTGTGATATTAGGAGAAAAAAATGCAGCTATGTCTCAAACTGATTTAGTATGTGGACTCAATTTTAATGTGATGCCAAAACGGGTCCACTTGAAAAGTGAATCTACTTTTATTTTATGCTTACAGTAATAGCCTAAGGTTGGAGAGCTCTAGAAGGTTTCACTGAGAACAATTAATCCAAATATTGTGATTATTCAGATGATCCATTTTAATAATTGTGCAGGGATTGTTGAGTAACACCTGCCCTTATTGCCTTTGACAGGAGCCAATGTTATTCAGCCGTACCAGAAAAAGCTCTTTTCCTCTTCCACCTTCAATCTGTTAACCATGCTGCCTTTGTGAAAGTACGCATTGGCTTGGATTTTGTGCTGTTCCTGAACTGTGTTTGTCCAAGGTGGATTGTGTGTGTCTGCATGGGTGGTACACCATAAATTTTGGTCCTGCCTTTCTATTTTTTACACCTATAGTGTATGCTAGATGGATCCCAGGCCTGTTCTGTAGTAAAATATATAAATGTCTCCCTTGAGAATGATATTTAGGATAGGTGTAGCCAAAGTGCAGATTACTCTTCCAGAGCCTTTCCAGCATATCCTGGCTTTGCCTTCCCACAGAGCATTGTAGGTCTCTAGATAGTTTAGGGAATTCCTCCCTGCAACTGTAAGGCGCATGACCAAACATAGTCTCTCTTGATATTTTCATATCTTTGATAGTTGGTCTCAGTTAATTCAGTGGGCAAAATTACTTAAGAGACAGAGAATTGGGTGTCAGCCTTCATGAACGACATTTTGTTAGGGCAATGTAGAAAATAGGTAATCTTAACCCATCGTTGCATTAACACTTTTGTGCTACATGTAACATTATTTCAAAACTCTCTTTAGTACAATTTCAGTCCGCTTCATATCTAATTCATTTTGATCAGCAGGCTGAATGAATTCAGAGAGATTGTGATGGGCACAAAATTTAAGCTATGCAATAACATCACACATTCTTCTGCTACTAATATAGTTGTTCTTTGATTCTTTTTTGTTAATTAAGAGGGCTTTTTCTTCAAAATAAATTACGTAGTATTCCTTCCAGTCCTTCCCATATGAGAGGTCTGGTTTTTATACTTTCACATATATTAACTTATATATCTGCAAATTTTCTTTTCTGTGCATGCAATCACTTAAATTAAAATAACAGATATGTTTCTACTCAAATTGCAAAATCAGTTCAGTGTTTGAGCATTTACTCATCTTAAGATCTAAGTAATCCTACTGAACACAAGCACACTGAGAAAATGCAAAATGTGTTTTTCTGATTTTGACAGATATTATGCTTTAAAATAAGGCTGGAATAATTTCTTACTATGGTTGTGAACATCATGTCTTCCTAACTTGAAAAAATATCAGTGTCATCACAAATTATTTTATTGTTGATATTTTTCACATTATTGTTTTGCACTGAAACATTGATCATTATCTCTCTTAGACACAGAGGGAACATATCTTTCTGAAGGGATTTGTTTTCTTTCTCTCTGCTTGCAAACTATTTTGCAATGCCTCAGACCATTTTTTTAAACCTTGCACAGTCCAGATGTTCCAGGTTTCAGAGTTCCAAAAATCCATGAGGGTTCCCTGACTTGTAAATAAGTGCCAGTGTGGGTGAGGTTAAAGTATGTCTAATATGAAGCTCGATCCTCAAATGCTAGCCAAGCAGCTGGCATTTAGGCTGACATTGATCAAAAGACACTACTCCTGATGTTGTGAACTCAGCCAAGATGAAAATATTTCTTTCAGTCTGGCTCTGCCATTAAGGCGGTTCTCCACATATTTTAATGCTAGGGTTAAGCCAGATCTCTTTTATGTTACATTCAAGCATGTTTTAGCCAGAGAAAACAGGCTCTCTAAAGCCATCAGAATAATGGGGTGATTTTAAAGTGTCCCCTGGGTTTAATAAAAGGTGGTAGTTTTGGTGAAATTTCTCTGATAGGGCTTTCTGTTAATGCTTATCTAGATAATGCATCTTCCAAATGTTCTGACCAGAGTGTTTGTGATATTAAGAAGACTTTGTCATGTAGCTCCACAGATGTTTTTTCTGCGCCTTTTTTATTATGAGTTGGGGTTAGAATTTCACAGCTATGTTGAAGAGTATTTTGTATTTTCTATGCATCCAGCTAAAGTCATACTGAATTTCCTAGGGGAATGGGGGAAGAATAGACTTCTAAAAGACAAACTTGTTGCAATGAATGCAGTGGTTACTGCCAAATGCCAGCTGAGTTATCACAGTACAACTGCTTCTTACCCTCTTTAATATGGTGTCTCATCAACAACTTGCATTTTGAATGCCTGATGGTCGACACAATATAGAACAAGTTACCATCAAAGGAAACGGTGTATCAAAGTACTCCAGATGTAGATGAAGTGTGTATTTTCAATTGATTTGCATATCTGGGAAACAGAGAGAGAAAATACTTACTCGTGGTGAAACTAAGCACAGTTCCTGGTTTTTGGTGGCATTTTAAAGATTACAGACTGTTGTGGTTTAACTCCGGCT
>NW_010248699.1:0-719 GCF_000690775.1 Eurypyga helias
AGACCCCCTCAAACCCCTGAGAGAGGGATAGAGTGGAGCGGCCTCTCATCGCTTGTCGCTATAAATCTGTGCTTGCATCTATGGTGGAAGGAGGAGAAGACAGTGGTGAGGGCTTCCTGAGACAGAAGGGGAGAGAGGCAGGGGTCCGCCAAGTCCCCCCCAAGCCCTCCAGGAGATGTGTGCTGCGCCTTTACGCTCCTACCAGTCCGTGATTTGTTGGTGGTTGTTTTTTTTACTTTTCCCTCTTTCCACCAGACCAGATTCCCTCATTTTGTTTGTTCAACAGAATTTGGCTCTGAATAGCAGGGATCCCGTGTCACCGGGAGAGCAGGGAGCCAGACAAAAGAAATTAAGGTTGCCCAGCCTGCCCTCCCCAACCTTTATTTTGATTGCCCGCATGGTTGGCTAAGGTAGTTCCCCGCGCCCGTCGTTTTTCCACTGCCGTAACGCCGAGCTGTTTTGCTTTCGTTGTTGCATTTGGCTCTTGACATTAAAAAGTGCCAAAACAGCCGTGGAAGCTTTGTTCTTTGAAGAAAAACAGGCTTTGGTTTTCCTTCTGCCCCGAGTTGTTGACCGGAGCGGGATAAAAACTCTGCTCCGGGTGCAGAAGCGGCCAGACACCCAGTTTAGGAGTGAGGTGAGGGCAAAACGGGTTGTGCCTCCAGCAAGGCCTTCACCGACGGGGCGGGCGGCCCGGGGGTGCCCTGTCCCGCCGTCCG
>NW_010248700.1:0-350 GCF_000690775.1 Eurypyga helias
ATGGGGTGGGGTGGGGTGGGATGGGGTGGTATATTCCATTCACATATTTATTTTTGTCTTTCCCTCTTGTTATCTTCGTGCAGTAAATCTGAAGATAGTTTGCTCAGAAGGAAGTGAAAGGTACTTTTGGCATTCAAAAGCCCCACAGAAGATTATACTCAAATATCCTTAACTTTACTTGTGCCCTATGAGAGTTTTCGGAGATGAACTATAGGACTGGCATTTAGGAAATAAAATTTAACACAGAAATTATTGAAGAAAGCAGATGTGGATACTGGCAAGACTTGGTTAACACAGATCCCACTTTATTTATATCCCACAGATCTAGACAGTCTCTTAAGAAGGGAAAG
>NW_010248700.1:378-3289 GCF_000690775.1 Eurypyga helias
CAGTCATACCCAGAGGGGAAAAATACCCAAACAAACCACCAGATAAAATAATTTGTATTCTTTAAGAAATATTTAAGAACTGAGGTAAGATAAGGAAGAAGAAATTATTGTGAAAGAGTTAAATAATACAGTGTTTGGTTTTCTTTACTGTTTATTTCAACCTGTTTCTAACTAATGTCAACATAAAAAAAATCAAGAGAGGATAGTTTTTCTGTACTCACAATACTTTACCATTATTATTCATTTAATGATTAGGAACAATATGTTCATAAACATATAGTTATACAGAATTTCACAAGAGAATAAGATTTTTTTTATTTTCATGCAGAACACAGGCAAAAGTCAAGAATATTTTCCTTTTCCTCAAATATATCTCTTAACTGTAATAAAGTCAACCTGATGGCGATCTGTAACCTTTACCAGCAAAAGAGCAATGTATTTTACTGTAGGCCTAAATGAAGACAGTATCAGAAGCACGTTTATCATAAGCAATGTCTCTCGGCCTAATTAATATTAAAGATCCACAAGCTGCTTAACTATATAAAGATTACAATAAAAAGCAACCATAAGAGTGCCAATAATATTATAGGTAATGGTAATCTTCTGATTTATAGTTAGTTAGTAAGGGAAAAAAATATTACAGGTGACTAATCTCTTCTGATAGCTGAGATAATTTTCCATTATAGATCTTAATCCATGATTTTTAAAAAAAAGCTTGGGTTTTTTTTTTAAATAATTGGGATACTATAGAATTTGTAATAGCATGTTCCAGGACATCTATTAATTGCTTACTGTAATAGATATGTGCTGAATTATTTTTTAAATTTGGAATTTGCTTCACTAACCTACCATTATGTTCCAAATCCGTATCATTCTCTCTTCTGTAACAGAATGATAAATAGACTTAAAATTAATCTGAAAATACAGATTAGGGATAGATAATTCTAATATGCATATGACATATGACCAATATTAACTGTATGAAAAAACATTAAAAAAATGGAGGAGCTAAAACCAATTAGGAGCATGTATTTATATTACATATAGCAAAGAAACCTGCAGAGCTATGTAAATAGAAATATTCCTCTTTTTAAATTTTTGTCTATTTGAAGAAAAAACAAACAAAAAAAACCTCAGAAGACTATGACCACAGAGCTATATAGGATATTATTTGTATGGAACAGACAACAGAAAGATATGAACTGTAACTATCAAATTAAATTTAAATTTGATATTGGGAATGTGAGCAATGACACACCTTTCCCAGTGACGTGCAGTTCTTGTCACTAAGAAACGGCATCCCTTATCGTCAAAGCTTAAAGTGGTAAAAGCTTTCAGCATATGCCTGTACTTCTGCCATCCTTTGCAGCCCAATGTGTATTTTGTAAACACACAAAACTAAACTAAACTAGGAAACAGAAACTTAAAAAAGTGAATTGTCTGTACAGAAAATAGTAATGCAGGAGAGGGTCAGATTTGTTAAATAGTTGGTTTTTTAGTGATCCTTTAATTTAACAAGATACATATGTAGTGTTGGTGATACTGTAATTTTCCCTGGGCTTACGCATATTCACCATCAAAATACCTCTGTATCCAACCATTTGCTCCCTGATTCCAGAATCCCTACTTTGTATGTGCTTGTCATTTCCCATGCAATAGGTGCCAGCATTTCTACTAGGAAGTTAGTATGGAACCACCATCAGTGCTTCCTTTCACTTACATTGCAACTCTCCTAAAACACTAATGTACTGAAGTCTTCAGTTCGTAGTTGCTGACAAACACAGAACGACAGCCTTTGAGTCTGAATAAATTCATGATGCAATTTGTGATTTTAAGTAATTTATAACTGGATAATTGCCTGCTATTCCTGCCTATACCTTCATACCTGTTCCTACTGGACCTTCTGTGGATCACAAAGTTACGTTCACCTATCTTGGACACCGTTATTTACATTTCAAATCTATTTTGTTCGAACAGCATATATGGCATGGCTGCCCTCCAGGGGGACCTTGACAGAAACTTGCCAACGGGAATGTCTTCCCAGGGAAGGCAGGACCCTGTGGGGTGCCAGGGAGCAACTCTGGGAGATGGCCCTGGCAGGCAGCAAGCTAAGCAGGCTCTGCCGTGTACCTGGGCATTAAGAAGGGACAGCACTGCCTGGGAATGTGAGCACATAACAGCCTCGAGAGCCAGGGAAGACGCTGTCCCCTCTAGACTGTGGGAATCAGACTCCATCAGGAATGTCACCCTGAGCAGAAAAGGCATCAGCAAACTGGCTGGAGGTGTGAGGAAGCCACCAGTGGGGCTGGAGCCCTTGAGCTGTAAGAGGAGACTGCGGCACCCCGGCTGGTTCAGCTGGGAGGAGCGATGGTTTCCGGGGCACCCAACAGCATCTCCGGAACAGACGGGAGGAGGTGAAGGAGACTGATGCACCTGGTGTCTTCACAGCAGTGCATGAAAGAAAGGTGAGAGGCAGCAACCCAAGCTGAAACAGGAGAGGATCAGGCTGGAGATAAGGAGCAGCCTTTTCCCCAGGAAGACAGTCCAGCAATGGAGTTGGGGACTGGGGAAGTTGGGAAGCTTCCTGCCTGCTGAATTTCACACCCTGACTGTGTGAAGCACTGAGCAACCTGGTTTGACCTCTCAGCTAAGCCTCTCTGGACTATACAGCCTGGAAAAGAGAAGGTTCTGGGGAGACCCTACAGCAGCCTTCCAGTACCTGAAGGGGCTACAAGGAAGCTGGGATGGGGGGGAAGGCGGGTTGGGGAGTGGGTTTAGAAGGACTTGTAGTGACAGGACAAGGGGTAATGGGCTTAAATTGAAAGAGCATTGATTTAGATTGGAAGTGAGGAAGAAATTCTTCACGGAGAGGGTGGTGAGGCACTGGAACAGGTTGCCCAGAGAAGCTGTG
>NW_010248700.1:3356-4271 GCF_000690775.1 Eurypyga helias
AGTGCAAGGTGTCCCTGCCCATAGCAGGGGGGTTGGAACTAGATGATCTTTAAGGTCCCTTCCAACCCCAACCATTCTATGATTCTATGATACAATTATTTTGAAAGCACACTCCAGCAACAGTCTCTGCATAGCAGAAAAATTATTACAGGGGGTTGTAATTTCAAGGCCAGATATTGTATGTCCTTTATTTTGTAGCAGATTTTTTTTCTGATAAAGCCACTCTGATAAACACATATTAGACTCTACCAATAATCTTTTACTGCTTGCTTTCCCAAAAGTCTGCAAAAAATCTGGTATGATCAGATTGACAAACATCTTGTTATAAGGCATAATGGAGTACAGCCAACATATTTGGACACAGGCCTGCACTGCTAATCTGAAACCTACATGTATGGAAGAGAAGCCATAGAAAACATATAAGAATAAAACTAAAGCTGACTTGAATGTAATCTTCAAATAAGGATTTAATAAGACAATTATGGAATGTTAATTAAAAATGTCAACAGATTAAACACATTCATCATTATTTGACAATTCAGTATGTCACAACTGATTACTGAAACCACATTGTGCTTAATGGTACTGCAATTTAGGATTTATTCTGATTCTGTGGTCACCCATTCATAGCTTTTTCAAGTGATTACCATTTTAAATCTAGATATGAGGAGCAGAATAAATGCTACAAAACTGTTCTACAATTTTGACACCTAATTCTAATCACATACAGGCTTTAGCCAGGTTTACAAACCTGCTTCCTGATTTCTTTATCTGACCATGGAAATATAATGAGTTTTTTCTATAGTTACTGTTGTACAAAGCCAGTTCTAAAAGTTTATGTTCTTGAGTACCATCACTGTAAGCTTTTTGGTAACCATGAGATAACGATCACAGTAACATCCTTTAAAAAAAAAA
>NW_010248700.1:4319-8073 GCF_000690775.1 Eurypyga helias
GTGATGTTAGATGTTAGAAGTCAAGCCTTCTGATTGTTGGTGTAACAACAATCGATTGTTGGCTCTACATTCATCCACCAGTACTTTTGCTCTTTCCACCCGTATCTGAAGGGGGCCTACAAGGGTGCTGGGAGAGGACTTTTTACAAGGGCCTGTAGTGATAGGACAAGGGGCTAACGGGTACAAATTGAAAACAGGGAGGTTTAGATTAGATATCATGAAGAAATTCTTCACAGAGAGGGTGGTGAGGCACTGGAACAGGTTGCCCAGAGATGTTGTGGATGCCCCATCCCTGGATGTCTTCAAGGCCAGGCTGGATGTGGCTTTGAGCAACCTGGTCTAGTGGAAGGTGTCTCTGCCCATGGCAGGGCGGTTGGAACTAGATGATCTTTAAAGTCCCTTCCAACCCAAACCATTCTATGATTCTATGATTCTGTGATACTGAAATTGGCAGTGTCCTACTAAACACAGTTCAGGAGCAGGAGTTTCCAAAATCCTTCATTAGTGTCCTAGACCAGAGGCAATTCCATAAACCAGGCCAGGATATGATGACATACATGACAGCTAGGAAACATGCAGGCATACGGACTTACTTTTAGGTCAGAAAACTAAATTTAGACTCTGCACCCTGCCAATGATTTTCAGTAGTATAATTTTTCTAGGAATAATGCCCGGGCATAGCTTAGTGTGACCCAAAAAGGAAAAGGTTTAAGCATTTCTAACATTCTCTAGTTCCTCTGTTGTGCTACCTCTCCCTTAGATAGTCAAAGCGCCCTAGGCTGGGTTCTCCAGCCCTCATCCTCAGGAGGCAGACTGAGCCCATATGAACAGCGAATAATGAAAACAAAAAAAATCTCCCTTTCATTTCCAGTGATGCTGAGAGGCATTGACCAAGGGTGGAGGGCTGCAGGTGGAGTCTCCATTAACTATGAGGCAGTGTTGATCCCAAAGTTTCTGTGTCTATATTCAGCACAGCTATGAAAGCTCTGTACAATGGGGAAGCAAGCAGAGTGTGCTTGAAACGTCTGTGATCCTAAAGCATGGCAGGCCACAACTCAAAAGTCTCTTTATAACTACCAGAAAAGCAAAGCTGAAAGAATAAGCTGCGACTTGTTCCTCTAGTCTGTTTCACACAACATAGTGGTGTCCATTTGCTAAAATGCCTATACTACTTCAGATTTCTGAGACTCATGTTTCAAACATGGCATCTGGATAGGCATATGCCCACTATAAAGAAGGGGTATGTGTGTGTACCTATATCTGCAGCTAACTATATATGCCATACATGTATTATATATACACAGACACAAAGAAAGGAAGAAAACAAACAGATCTTCAAAGATGTACCAGCCTGACGCAGAAATATGGAGGCAGGAGGAATGGCAAATGTGAAAGCAGTTAAAACTATGTAAGCACTTTTTTAATTGCATGAACAGGTAATATTAATAAAACAGAAAATCAGCCTAGCAGCAGAAAAAGGTATTTCTAGTCAAGGATGTAATCTAAGTCCAACAAAAAGGAGAAGTTTTCTCCAAAACATTTAAATGAGCTACTCATTTCACCATCACTAGTTAAAAGAGTATAGCTCTTTTCACTCATGCTTTGCATTCTACAGAACAATTTGAGGTAAAATTCATGACCTCAGGTAGAGGAGGAAGTTTGAAATACATCAGCTTAGTATCGCAACTTCCTTGCTAGACACCTTTTATATTATTATTTCATCTACCTGATTCTGACCCTTCACTCACTGTACCTTAATAAATCCTGTAAAAATTGTTATATACAGTTTGACAATTATTTAAAAAAGGAATTGCTCATTTTAATGAAGACATCATAAAACAATGGTTTTGAATGTTTTCTTTGAAGTGCTACTACTTTTGAGAGTAATAACTCTTCTTAACTGATTTCCTTTATGAACTATTTACACCACAGTTGTAATCTACGCTTTTCAAAGAAATTTATTAAAATGCACAGAATCAAGACTTGCATAGAAGAAGAGCATCCCCACATTGCATTAGTGCAAAATAAGCTACTAGTTATTTGAATTAAGTTCATGTAGAGTGGAAACAGTGTAATGAAAAAAAGACTTTCTAATACTTCAGTGAAGCAAACAGAAAAGATACTTAATCTAATGGAAACCAGGGAAATTTTCAGTTTTAGGGAAGAGTTATCTGGAACAGATATGAATAAATTTAACTCTGTTGAAGTACTGTGGTAGACCAAACAGTGTTCTATATCATTAGACAAACAATGGCTTAGTTGTTTTTCAGTTTTTCATTTTCCAAATGTGGGCAAGGCTAATAACTCAGTCATTCTAAAAACAGCCTCCTTTCCTCCTGCATCAACTCCAGCACTAGATATAGTCATGGGACAGTTTTGGCAGCTATGGGACCTGGATTCAAAGCTTTGGAATGTAACCTTTTTTCTTCTTCTTTTTTTTTTTTTTTTTCTTCTTTTGCTTCTGAGCACTATTATCTTGATTGACTTTCTAATAGGAGAAAAAAAAAACAAACCCACAACCCAAACTCAAAAAAAAACCCCAAAAACCAACAACAAAAACCCAACCACTAAAATCAGGAACTGTTAGGGATCCAAAACATTTAATCATCATGCTTCTATTTTTAAAGGGATGTAAATAATACCATTAAGAGGCAATCACAAAAATGGACAAGAAAGACTTAAAACCTTTTGGTATCTGAGTACGTGTCGATAATTAGGATGAAGGCAAGTGGGAAATGCCAATGGTCCATCCTGTTTTTGTTTTTGATGATTCACAAATCTCTAAACATATTTAATAGTTCCCCTTTTTAAGCAGGTGAATCTTTAAGACAAAAAACCTGGTCAATTTAGAGCAATTTAGGCTGGAGGAAACAAGTAACAATTTTTTTTAAGTATAGACTGAAAAACATTTCAAAACATTTGTGGCAGGAAATTATTTTCACAAAAAACTGTCCATGCTCAAAACAACATGTGGATACAGGGCAGTCACGAACGTGGGTTGAATCATGAGGTGAAATTTAACAAAGTAATTTTTTCAAAGAATATTATGACATAGTAAAAACCTTGACAACTATCAATTGTGAGAATAGTAACTCAAAGGATAAAATGGGTAAAATCAGAACACAATTTATCAGCTGGTGGCCAAGTGCCTTTTCTGAACTAATGAAACATGGAAGAATAACACACTATCTGCAGTCAAGTTTACATTTCATTGAAAAAGCTGAAAAGGCTGCTGTCATCTCTAAATATGTGATATTCTCCAACAGCAAGGATGTTTAACCTGCGACCCAGATGCATCCTGTTGTTCTAAAGAATCCAAGTGGTTATGGCATGCAAGTGAGTTTCATAAAACATGTTCTGCCATGCCATGCAGCTGCTACAGGTGGCCTGTGAGAAGTCTGTGCCCTATTTGTTTCCCATTACTTCCCTTAGCTCCCCAGACAAAGCCACAGTTTGATTTGGACCCCTCTGTGGGCATTATTTTCCAGAGAACTCCTTAATATCTCCTGGTGTCTGGGTGCAAGTAGAAGATCAGGCAGCTCTGCTTTACATCCCAAAATATGGGGGTCAATCTCATGGTTTTGCCAGGACAGAATCAAGGTTTTCAAATAATTGGGTGGTCAGCAACATACATAAAGCTGCACCAGGGAGATCTGGTCTCTATAAAGAGCTAATACAAGGTATGGCTAGCTGGAGAAGGGTTCTTCCTACTATCAAAGCATTTTTCTTCATCTGTCATGTCAGCAGTTGCACG
>NW_010248700.1:8116-14872 GCF_000690775.1 Eurypyga helias
AGGAGCTCAAAGCAGGATTCTGCAACACTGTTTTAGTAACTGTTTAGAAATACGTGATCTTTAACTGTGAAGCTTGGAAATTCCTTACTCAGTGGGCTGAGCATCCTCTACTGTTACACATCAAAGCACAAAGGAAAAAAACAAGTATTGCTTTAAAAATCACATAAATAAAATATGCATGATATTTAAATGTTGAAAATTATCACCTCTATCTGAAATAAATAACCAATGTACTGTAAATACCAGAATCAACTTTTACACAGGAAAAACACAAACTTTAGACACCCATCTTAGATGATTTTCACTGTATACAGTGTTTACTTTCATTCTTCATAATGGTGTAGAGAATTTCTAGTTAATAACTTTATCTCAGTAACAGAGCTCAGCACAGAAAACTTTCAATTTTATCTAAGTTTTTAAATAATTTTTCATACAACAGTACCTCCTTACAAAGTTGCCTCAGGATTCATGAATCCCAAATAGTATTATCACTGACTTCAAGGAACACATAAATAAGCACTTTCAGAACATTGTAGAAGAATAATCTTGGGGATGTTCTTTAAATTAGGAATTCCCTTAACTCTGAATTTTGTTTCCACTGAACACTCTAAATCCATTATAGCAACACGGCTAACAGCTTTTAACTCTGCCTCTGGAACAGTTATTTTATCACTCCAGCCAAGTCACTTAGAGCATTTTTTCTGATGTCAGTAATCAGGTACTCTTTGTTCTTGTAGATGTCTTACCTGTTATCTTCAGCTTGATAGACAAAGATGCTGAGCACTCATGATCATGTCTGAGGTCAACAGTTCCCCTCCAAACTTACTGCTGTGACATGGGAGGTGAAATGAAAAAATGGATCCTTGTGTCTCAGACAGAACACTAAAGAAAAGCGGATGCTTTTGATGTTAATGTCTGTGAGCCTTTGAGTCTACATCCATAAAACAGGAACATTATCCTGTCCATGCCACAGAAATTTAGGAAAAAAAAATCACTAATATTTAAGAAACAGAAATTTAGAGTAAGTGTCAGAGAAATGGCCCTTGTTGGAATTAATGCTTGTCTTTGAAATAAAGTCTGCCTAGCACACATTAAACAAGGTGTAAGACCACAATTATATTTAAAATATTTCAGGCAAAATACAGAGCTCTTCCAAGCTCTTCCATACTATCTGTTCCCTACTG
Source organism: Eurypyga helias (assembly GCF_000690775.1). Taxonomy (NCBI): domain Eukaryota; kingdom Metazoa; phylum Chordata; class Aves; order Eurypygiformes; family Eurypygidae; genus Eurypyga; species Eurypyga helias. Next base: position 9,301 of record NW_010248700.1, read on the forward strand.
AATCAGTCATGCAAAGAAAACAGTATGTGTTTCTGTAGCTGAAGATGGTATCACAGAGAGATTAGATTGGAGTAAAAGTTCCCTAAGTCATACATAAATGAAGTCCTAAATGCCTATATAAAAGAAGTCCTATTTTCTGGCCAACCTTCTTTCAGTGTAGCTGTGTTTTCATATATACATAGCTGCACAGAAAGATCATCACAGGAACAACCATGACAGGCATAAGATCAGCACAACTCAGAAAAACAGCAAATCAGCTCACTAGTACTGACAAAACAGTAATAAAATGTTGTTTGATTCTCTGGAACACAGAGAATAAATGGTTTTAATGAATAATAATTTCAGGCATACCTTTTTGATGAGTGGATGGGGGTAGTGGAATACCAGCAGTTTTTGTTCAATGAATCTTTATTATCCTGGTGGTAAATCAGTTGTTTGATACAATCCTGAATTGCCATAAAATTACCCACTGTGGTAGAACAAAATGTTCGGTGTGACTGATCTGAAATCTCTTTTAGCTGTTGCAAATCACTAAGGATAACTTGTGTGTGAGCAGATGGAGTAAGACACACACAGTGGATTGTTTAATGCCTCCACTCCTTTTGTTAACTGGATTCTTCCACCTGAGCAACAAGACTTACCAAAAGACATCCACCCCATCCTTCCAAAGTCCTAGCTGTACATGCTCCCACCAATGATAACTGGCTAACATTCACTCATGCACTAAAAAACTTAACTTCAGGCACTGTCCTCTGAGGCTATGAGAAAAAGTTGATTAAAAGGTTGCAAAGTATTATTCCAAAATCACTTTTCCTAACCTCTAGAGTCTTTATTTTGAATTTTAATCCTTAAAATACATCATAAATTTATGGTACTATCAGAAGCTAATGCATTACTGCTTCTGTTAAACCACAATGTGTTGGACATCATAATATAGCAGCCCTTGAAAATATCAGACCTATAAATTTAAAATCAACTGGCTTGCTTTATTTCATGTTAAAGTATGATTAAGTATGAGTCTCAAGTTCGTTACTTCCACGTTCTTTTCTTCAAAAACATAAGAGAAATAGCTGCTAGACAGTCATTAAATCCTTCATATTTGAAACAAATATCTTTACAGGCATATAAGCAGAAAGTGAAAATACATTTTCCATAAAACTGTTTTCCTTATTTGTTACATCCCTTGGTGTATTTTATAAAAGTATTTCTTTCAAAGCATTATTTATTTTTTACATAATCTATGAATTTAACTTCACTGATTTGCATTTAATAAAAAATAAACTCCCTTCACATGTGCAAAACAAATATGGTAGCAAATTAGGTTGCCAAAATTCTGAATGAGAAAAATTTCCATTAGAAAGCATGTGAATCTTTTGAAAAAGTCTGCCCTTCAAATACTGAAACCATATATACATTTGACACCCATCCTATGAACAAGTCTTTATTTACATGGAATTTCCAGTATTTTTAATGTGACATTTTTATGTAGCAAATCTAATTTTGTAACGGATGACGAGAATGAAAAGACTTATCACAGAATTCTGTATTTCTGCAAGCATTTCTGATCAAGTATTTTAGAATAACAGAACATTCCTACCAGATCTTCTGTTTTGTGGTTATTCAGCAAATCAGATAGGAAATCATCATGAAGACTTTCTCTCCGAATCAATGTAAATTCACGTAGGAAAACTGCTCCTTGATTTTGGTCTCCACAAACCTAGAAGGAAAACATGATGATTTTTATTCTGTCATAGACACAATCATAACATCCAGATAAATCAGACTGGAAGATTAAAATGTCCATTAATGGTCCTTTGGCTTCTATTACTAAACTCATTCTAATCAGTCTGCATTGCCATTAATGAAAACAAACACATGCAATTAAAGAAAGTCAGTAAGTTAAAGAATAGCTGCCATATATATGAGACTCTTGTAAAATAAGTTTCTATGTTGTTACTTACAGCTATGGTCCATAAGGCAGTTAACAGTTAAAACCTCTTTTGTGAAATGAAATTAGATTTAGAGTGTATTTTCACTTTTTGGAACAGATCATGTTTATCCAGTGTTTTTCACTACTCTATCATAGCAAGTTGGAGCTTAAAACTGCTGAGGGCCAGAAAAAATGTAAGTACTTTGGCTAGCAAACTTGCATTGAAAATAATTTAAATTAACTTTACACATATTGTTTTCAAGTTTAGAAGGATATAGAAGCTATTTGAGAAAGAGGTTGTTGCTTCCGTGTCTAACCAATACCTATCAAAATCTCCTAGGTACTATTATGGCAATATTACAGTGTTAGGAAATTAACAATAAAAACAAATCCACATCATTCAAATGCTACCACATCCTTTTTTTCTTTGGTTATCCAAGCCAAAGGATGATTTTGGGGTTTTTTTTAGGTATAAATTAAATTTTAAATGTTGGAAACTGGTGAAATATCAGGGCGAGTTTTTTGCATGGATATGTTGCTTTTCCTTAGAGCAACAGCAAAGTATTCCACTACAGGTGAAATATCCATAAAGGTTGTTAACAACCAGAAGTAAGCATAGTATCAGCTGGAAATCTGGTAGATTTTTCAGTTTTTGACACTTCAGAACATATTTTGAAGGTGACTCAGCTTGAGAGAATAGTATGTTTTATCAAAATGGCTAAGTAAAAATATTTTGTAATTTAGTATTTGACAACAGAGGCTAGTATGAATTAGGCAAGTGTAACAATAATGTATTATTTATTTATACAAAATAGCGATTTATCTTCCTAAAAGGTATGAAGGATACACGTGCATGGTAATTGTGGAGTTTGGAGTTTCTGGTTTTCTTCTTCTGTTTCTTCATCTGAAGGAGAATATACTATAATCAGGAATAGTAGATACAGTATTTCCTCATCTATTAGAGATAAGCACAGGACTGGTGATTACTCACAAGTCCTGTATTACTGAATTTATTTTACTAAGAAGAAGGTCCATGCTCTGCTGCTTTTGTTATGACTATTACTTATGTTCATCCTTCTGCATAGTGAGATGCCATTGTTATCCTGGCTCTACTTATCCAAGCTGAGAAGTCCAGAGAAAAAGAAGGACCTGGGAGTACCATGAATATGATGTGTAGTGTCCAGGGGGAGGATGAAGTACAGACTTGCCTTGCCACTCCCTACAAGTGAGTTGGTATTACTGCTTGGGAGGAGGCAGTCCGCCCTGCCAGCTGGAAAGTGAGACGAGAGCTGCTGCAAAGCTAGTGCAGTTCTAATGGGGTGACTAGAAAAAGATGAGCTAATAAAATTAAAGTGGGGGATGGGAATGTCTTAATGTGAAGTGGGTAATGGGAAGAAGTAAGAGTCCCTGAATCCAAATGTCATGCTGGTTAACACAGCACACTTTTTCTCTGACACAAGCCTCTTGTCTTAGTCGTAAAATATAGGGCACAGAATTATTTTGATTGCTTTCAGCTCCTCTGCTGTAAATTTTCAGTTAAAAAAAAAAAAAGAACACTTTGCATAAATGTAACAGAGTTTTACAAGTGTGGGTTTTAAAATGTATACTTAGCTTCCAGTCTTGTGGATAACACTCAGAGATACACCCACTGATACTCTTACATTATTGAGTCATGGTAATGAAGAGTCCTCAGGGGTGTCAGAGGAAAAAACATGCATGTGTCCAAAAGAAGCCCTGCTACTGACACATATTCTTTTTCTAATAAAAATTATGGACAAATCATTATCTTACAAGTAAAAATGTCCCTAAAAGAGCTTGTATTTCAGAAAAATGTTTCATTCCAGGTCTGGCAAAGAATGTTCAACAATAAAAGTTATTTCAAGAAAGGGAATCTGTAGTTCTACTTTACTTTTACGTAACAGTCTCTACTTGTGATTTTAAGCACTTAGGGTCAGAAAATGTTATTATAAAATTATGATTAATTAGGGTTTTTTACGTTTTCGTGCTTCTAATTTCAGAAGTCAAATTACAAACAGTGTAAAAAAGTCAATACCTCAGTAGTGAGTCACCTTTCTACTTCATTTATTTTGTCTCTATATAAATATACCCAGATTCTTCAAAATCTTTTCCTTATATGAGCAGTCACCTCTGTGTTATTACAGTTTCTGACTGATTTTCAAAAAGAAACCAAACATACTGAAGTACTGCTAACTTCCTAAGTTATCAATAGTTTAAATTAAGACTTCATAAAGAATGCATTTGTATTATCAATAATCTCGATAAATTATTGCTAATCTTTAAAACTAAACTATTGACCATATTAATATTAATGCTTTAACTGCTGATAATTACATGGGAAGGATGGGAAGATGCCAGAGACATCTATTCAGGAAGAACAGACAGACAAGAGTTGAAAAAGACAGTGGGAAGCTAAGGATGAAGGAAGAAGATGAGAAAAATTGAAAAAAAGAGTAATGAAAACATAAATTTATTTATTTTTCTAACTCAGCAAATCTGAATGATAAAGTCTTGAAAAAAGAGAGAACTGAAAAGCATCCAATCATCTAAAAAAAGGTTATTCTTCTCTTGATTTATATGATATTCTTTTCTGCTTTGAGCAGTAGTTCCTCCAGGGTTCACTGTAATTTATACATCTGCTGATGAAACATAGTCATAGAAGAGTACAGCCATACTTACTGAGGGAGCTGGCATCAATCCATTTAAGATGAGTGTCAGTAAATTGGTTTAATATCCAGAAAGACTGTTTTCCATTTTTCAGTGGAAAGTCTTGGCTACATATATATTGCCATTTCTTTCTCTCAGTAAATGTATTGTCATTGCAACACAGCCACTACATCTCTTATCTCTGTTCCTTCAGTTTATGATCAGAAAAACTTAGAAAATTGTGTCCAAAAATAAGACAAGTGAACCCTTCCTAAGTAGTAAGCAAACGATCCAAAGAAAGAGTGGCCAGGCAGAAATCTGACCCTTAGCAGCAGCAACTATCTGCAGCAATATGTGGATTTTCAAGAACCTGTAAACAACATTAGGAATTATGTTTTGCTAATACATACATAAAGATCATCAGCATAGCACAAGTTTCCCAGCATGAGAAAGCTATCTGGGTATTCACATGCCCAACTGACATTCCAAAGGAGACATGAAATTGAGGAGAGACAAAATTTCAGCAAATATTTAAGGAATAATATTTTTCCCTTTTTAGCTCAGTTCTTACCTCTTGTATATCAGTGTAAAAAGTGAGTTGTTACATTAGAGCCAGTGGTGTGAGTCAATGGAGCAGAAATCTTTAAGGACTGAGGAAGATAAATACAGAATTGGAAAATAAAAGGCCATCTGAAGACAGAAGGCTGTATCTCAGCCAACAGAGTGTAAGTTTCCTTGCATCTTAGTACCATCCCATTCTGGAAGTAGCTTCATTAATTTTGCTGTTACCAGCAATAAGCTACTAATAGTTCTTTGTTAGCAAGGTTTGCTAACTAGGTCTCTCCACTTTGCAGAAGTGGAGAGACTGAGAAATATCAGGAAGTCTGAGAAGCGTGGGGCTCACCCTGCATCCACCAAACTCCCACCCCAGAGGAAAAGGCAGCAGAAGGAGGGGGCTCAGCACACAGCTGAGCCCAT
>NW_010248700.1:15158-15358 GCF_000690775.1 Eurypyga helias
CCCTGACCCATCGCACAGGGAAGTCTGCTGCCTCCCTGGGGCCCAAATTAGAGACATCACCAGGAGACTTCCTGACCTGGTAAAGCCCTCTGACTATTACCCTCTGTTGGTAATGCAGGTGGGCAGTGATGAGCCGGAGGAGAGGGATCCAAAAAATATCAAAAGGGACTTCATGGCCATGGGGCGAATGGTCGCGGGAC
>NW_010248701.1:0-220 GCF_000690775.1 Eurypyga helias
GCGTCCAAGGGAAAAGGAGGACAGCGCGGGTGCTGTCGTTTCGGGAGGCGGTTCCCAAAGGGCTCGCTTTTTTCCTAGCGAAACGCTGGGAAGTCCCACCGGCAGCGTGTCTGCCGGCCCGCTTTCCGTGGGGATTCCCGGCGTGGAGCTGTAAGCGCATCCAAGTCCCGGTGCACGCTTTTATCTGGTCAAGGGAAAGAAATAAGCGAGATGTAACATC
>NW_010248701.1:339-557 GCF_000690775.1 Eurypyga helias
CGCAGCAAACTTACTTTTAAATCAAAACAGCAAATGCAAACCGTGAGGCGGGTTTAAAGTCGTCTCTTTGCTTCTCTGGCAGAATGCGTCCTGCTCCTTTTCCCTTGGAAAAGGCGGCGTGGTTTCGGGGCGCGGGAGAGGTGCCGATGCCGGTGGCTGTCGCCCAGGTGTGGTGACAGAGGTGGCTGCTGGCCAGGCCGCAGGCGTGGGGCAGCTCC
>NW_010248701.1:585-1144 GCF_000690775.1 Eurypyga helias
TCAGATTTTGGTCATTTCTGATGACGCCCGGACAATTTTGGCTATGTTGATAGCAAAACTTTGAAAGGATGAATGGGCGAAAAAAATCCTTTTTGGCAGTAAGTCAGGAAATGTCCACAAAGCTGTCCTTTCTGGAGCGAGAGATTATTTCAGGGTTGGTGCTGGGATCGTTTTTATTCTGCGGCAGCGCACAAAGAGGCCGGGACGGGGCAGCGAGGTCTGGCATAGCTAAAATCCCGTCTGTGTGTGTGAGGTTATACAGTTTATCGATGCAGAAACCACCACGGGCTTTGAAAAGTAAACAGCTGGCTCGGGTCTGCGCGCTGCGCTCCGGCGTGGTCTGCCGGCTGCGAGCCGCTCGCCTGCGACTTTCCGAGTGGGGCAAAGCTACGCGGTTTTTTCTTTTGGACATGCCAAAAGGGTTTTGCTGCCATTTGTTTTCTCAGTTCCTTTATTTGTTACGATTTTTCTTTCCGTTTCACTTTGTTTTATTTTGCTTTTCCAAACGTCTTCGCTGCCACCAGCAAGTCCACAAATAAATACATCCCCCCGCCCCTCT
>NW_010248701.1:1155-5414 GCF_000690775.1 Eurypyga helias
CCCCCCCCAAAAAAAAAGGCTTCTATCCCAGTCAGAAAACCTTATGGCAGCGACAAATATCAGAGAAAGCCATCGTCTCTTTCAAAGATTTCATCTCACCGTCCACTTAATCCGCTTGCTGTACCTCAGATCTCAAGTAACTTTCATACTGCGGGCTCACTTTAATGGATAGAATCTATTTTTCATGAAAAAAGCAGGAAATAAGCTGTCTTTCGTACAAAGATTTACAAAATGTAATCATTGTTGAAATATTCTCTTTGAACTGCCTTGTCCGCAGGGGTGTCTGGCTCCCAATACCCCCGTTTCTTTAGAACACCCTTACAAGTTCTTCTGGTAGATCAGGTACACTGGTGGTTCTGGTCTTTGATGTCTTGAATGAATGAAAGAAAAGCATAATAAAAGAGAGCTGTTGATCAAGCATAAAATACTCTTTAAGCTGACAGAATGGCAGAGTTAACACATTCTAAGCTGCTTTTAGGTTTTTCCTTTTTTCCTCACATTTTCCTGTGCTTTGTGTACAGTGGGGGTTTTTATTTTTTGAAAAGTCTCTGATCTATGTAGTATGCCGTCCCCTAACAAAAACCAAAATGGGATTGTTTCTCTCTCTTTCTCCCTTTCTTTCCCCCCTCTCTCTTTCGCTCCGCTATCTTTTTTGTCAAGCAGCGAGGGTTAGGGGTTAGCGTGGCCGCAGTTAGCTCGCAGCGTGCCGCACAAACTTGGGAAGGTATTTTGCGGACTTCAGAGTCCGTTTACCAACAAAAAACTGAACTTTTTCGCTTCCCCATTTAGCAGACTGGAGGAAAACTGTAACTCGCAAAAAGCCCTCGAAGTAAAAGGAAGACCCTGCGTCCAAACGCAGAACTGTAACCCGCAAGGCGGACGTAAAAATGACCTCATTGTGAGAGAACTTTCTTTTGGAGTCGGAGAAAAGGGAAAGTTTTCTTCCTGTAGATCTAATTCAGCTCTTAAGTTCCCATGCATTATTTACACATCATATTCAAAGTGCCAGCCTGCTCCGCGTGCTGGGTTACATTTCAAACGTTTGCCATCGATAACGCTCTGCTGAATTATATTCGGGCTGCGTGCGAGTATGTCATAGCGCAGTCAGTCGTTAATCCGCTGAGCCTCAGGTTCGGGCGGCGGGGGGTCCAGCGCCCGGAGCATTGCTCTGGACTTTAGAAACATCTGGGGCCAGCTGGGACACTTTACTGGAACATTCAGATGTCTGGAACAACAGCAGGAGTTACTGTATGAGTGTGTTTTCATAGGTTTGGGAGGGTTTGGGGTGACTTAGTTAAAAACACTAGCTGTTCCCAACTTGAGGTTTGAACCCAAGCAGAAATCTTGCCTGAAGTGAGTTTGTTGGTCCCAGGAGAGAAGTGGTTTGGACTACTATATATTTTTAACAGTCAGCAGGCAGAAGTCCCTGTTACAAAATTATTGCATGTAATTTAATGCAGTTTGCCACAACTGGCATCCTCGCAAAAGCCATGGGATGCAGAGCTACTGTACACGTCGCCTGGAGACTAGTGTCCCTCCTGGGACGGGTTTTATCTTCCTTGAGACAGCACAAATATGCTCGTAGCGGGGCGTGCGACTCTCCTGGGTGCGGATGTTGGACGACCAGAAGATTCACTCACTGTTTTATGTCCCTTTGGGGATGACCAACATGCTACTTATGTCCCTTTTGGTATTTCATTTTGGAAAATATAATTACTAAATAATTAATCCCAGCGCTAAGAAAAGAACTTCCATGAGCACGAAGGTGACCTTGTCTTCAGTATTCACCTTTCGGTTTTACGCAGTAGGATCAAGTTTCGTGCCTGGAGAAACTCTGGAGGAACCACTAGGAAAGTGGGACAGATTTGGACATGGGGTAAAACAAAGGTCATACCTGCAGGAGCGGCACGGGCATCTGAACGGGCACGGCCTTTTCTCACCCTGGCAGCCCTTTGGAAATTGCATCCATGCGCCGGCTTTGGCCCCTTGCTCTCAGCGACACCCCCCCGCTCCGGGGAAGGAGCCTTCCCTCCCCAGGTGATGGCTAAAGGACCAGCGCTGCCTGGCTGTTCGCACTCTCGTGCTATCTTTGCAGCCAGGACTCCTTACCCTGATTCACCTTCCCAGGCGAATGTTTCTGACTCCCTTGAAGCTCTTGAGGTGACTGACGTGTCCTCCCCAAACAAAACAGCCCAACTGATGTGCCGTGATGGGGCCTTGCAGGTACCCGACGGCGGTGGCTCAGGTTGAGCTCGGCCGCTCAAACACCCGCGTTGCCGGCGAGCTCTAAAGCTGCAAGGTGTTTTGTTTTTTATTTAGGCTCTTATCAAGGGTGGATTTTCCCGCCGGGGCCCAAGAAGCGATAGCTTCCTGCAAGCGCAGCCGTGCCCGGGGCAGCAACGGCCATGGCGGCTGTGTTTGAAGTCCCAATGGGCACCAACCCATCCCGGTGCCGGGCAGCCGAACCGGGCTGAAGCCCAGAGAAGATGGCTAGCGCGGGCCAGGTCTCAGCCCTGCGTGGATTAGGTGAAGCAAAAGCTCCTGCGTGTGGAGTTTCAAATGCGTGAATGTCCTTAAATAACCTACATCGCCCGGAGAAATAAGCCAACTGTCACACCCAGTTCTGGATTCCACATTAACAACCTCCTTCCGCAGCGTTAAACTTTGCCCTTGAGGACTTTTGTTTAACTTTTTAATTTGAAAACCAGATAGGGCCGCTTTACAGCCCTCGCTTTCTGCGCGAGCTTAAAGGTCCCATTGTTAGGGCGGGAGATGTGCAGGTAGAAGTGAGTTTAACAAGTGTGATTGTCTTTCTGGGCTAAACAGCGTGAGTGCTGCTCGCTCGGCAGCCGGGGGTGAGCCGCGCCGCGCGCGAAGGCTGCTTGGAGAGGATTTTAACAAACCAAGGGCCCGCTCCTGGGCTCCTGACGGGGGCAGAAACTGCTGCCGGAGTCAGTGAGGCACTTTCAGCCTTTTCCCTTTGAAATATCCCGAGTCGCGGGGTGCTTCCTTGCTCCCTTCCCGTACAAAGGACCCGATTGTCAGGAGCGGCCTGAGGGTTTCTGCGTGTCCCCGCTATCTCCAGAGCAGCATACGAAACAAATCGGCGTGCGCTATCGAAGGGACGTGATTGCCGTTTCAGACTTCCTGTTTAGGATTCAGTCAAGTAGATGTGGTTTATGGTTCATAAAACCTTACTACTGTGAGGATTCTCAGACACCGGCAGCGCAGAGTTTCAACTTTCATGGTGCTGTAAATTGGGGGGGGGGAGGGAAAGTGTGATAACACTCCTCCGAGAAGAGTAAAATAGAGCTCCGCAATGGTTAAACGGAATTTTATAAGCACGTTCGGTGTGGAACTGTTTTGCATTACATGAGTTGAATACCTTAGAGATGACACACATCTGCAGGCACTCTATTAAATCCTTAGTCAGCACTTTTCAACCTGATGAGATTACTTCTTCATTTGACTGGAGAAAGGGAAGCTAAGATCTCGTACCGGACTGCAGAATTCTTTCTGATGGTTCACCTTGAGCGCCGGGGAAGGACGAGATGCTCGGCAGGACAATAGAGACCCGTAGTGGCACCGGTGGCGGAGTGGCAGTGATTTTACTGAGTAGGACCTTTAGCTCCAGTGGATTTATTTCGCTTTAAACTCACTGGGAGCGCAGCATTGCCAAGTAAAGGGAGGGGAAGCAAGGTGCTGGCTCTCTCATGAAAACGTGGGGAGATAGTACCATCCTGACCGTGCTGTGCTAGCGCACGTCATTTATGCGGAGATTTCCAGTTAAGACAGGCAATACGCCGGTCGCCGTCGGGGTGCCGCCGGGGAGGTTAGGCACGTGAAGGGGTGAAGTGGGTAAGGTGCTAGAGGCAAGAGCGCAGCCTGCGCCGCTGTGGGCAGCGCTCGGCAGGAAGGCACAAAATCCTTCACCCGTCCAAACGCAGGGATCCGGGCTGCTTCTGGCCCCGCTAAGCCCCCTAATCGGGCAAAACCCTCGACAGATCCCAGCCAGGACGCATAATGCGCTTCCTAGACGTTCTGGCTCGCGGCGGAGGTCTCTCCCCGCGCCAAGGAGCTTCCCAGGTGCTTCAGAAGGACAATGGCGCTCTTCAGACCTAATCCGGGAGGACTTGGGCGTGGATGGGAGGCTTGAGCGGGATGTGGGATCTCGATATTAAAACGATTAGTGGAAAGGAGGCTCATTCTGGGTGTGCGTTTCAGCCGTGAGACGCTCTAAATTAAAACGGAACCCCGGG
>NW_010248702.1:0-60169 GCF_000690775.1 Eurypyga helias
GGAGGCCTGGGGCGCCGAGCTGGGGCTGCGTCCTTGTCAGAAAAGGGAAACTCGGCCCCCTCTCCCCTCCATCCTCCTGCCGAGAAAGAACCGCTGTCCCGGAAGGAAGCAGCAGGCCGGTTCTTGTTTCAAAACAAGGACAGAGCCCCCCTCCGACTTGTAGGATCTGTCCAGCTGCGGGCGCCATTCGCAGGATTACCAGGGTCTCCTGGCGCGTTGTGTTTGCGGTGGCGTTGCCGATTGCGGGAGAAATACTGCCCGTAGCTGGCGGATGCGGGGGGAGGGGGTGTATTTCGGTTGGCAGGGGCATGGCGTAGCTGTTGCTTTGCAGTTTCTTTCTAGTTCGGAGGTACTGGAATGTTCTCCAGAGATTCCAATTACACATATCATATGTATGCTGAAATCGCGCTGTGTGTGCTTTCCAGCAGTATATGTTGCTTTCCGTAATTGCTTCTTCCAGCCTGAGCAAGAGGGTCTCAGTTTGCCCAATTTCTGCCGGCTACAGCTGAGGACCACTGTTGTGCTTTAGTTACGGACTTTTCTGGGTCATAAGCCAGTGAAAGGAATGGTATGTTGGCCTGGTTTCCACTTCACCAGCAGCGTAGAGCCTTAAGTGTAAGCATGAGTCAGTGTGCACCATCATTAGTTAAATGAGAAACTGCATCTTTTTCATCCAGAGATGAAAAAACATCGAGTATGTGAGCTGCTCTACTGCGAAGTTAAATTTTAACTCATTGGTCGTAGACAGCTGTAAAGTGGGAACAGACCAAAACGACATTATCTGTTGGTAGCGTATATGAACTACGTTGGACCTTTATTTGGTGTGGAGCATCCTGTGCTTTGTTTGATCGTGGAAACAGAATTTGTCTTCCCTTCTTCTCTGCCATTGCCTTCGGTAGGGTGTTTGGTGTGGCAGTAACATAAATCACGCTTGGGCTTGGGTACGGAGTGCGGACGTACCACAGGTGATCAGAACAAATGCTGGACTTGTTACAGGGGAGCAAAATTACAGGAGATAAAGGCCTGGAGAAGGACAGTGGACATTAAGTCAAATATGATTAAGGATAGTTATCTACATTTAGGGCTGTGTTAGCGAGGCTGTAGCCATTAGATGAGGAAGTATTTATTACCCTCTTTTCAGCACTTCTGAGACCACAAGTCCAGTTTAGAGCCCCACAGTACGAAAAAGATGCTGACAATCTGGAAGGGGTGCGGAGAAGGGCCACCAGCACTGTTAGGTGGCTGGGGCGTGCGGTGCCTGTGGAGAGGCTGAGGGAGCTGTGTGTTTAGCCTGGAGAAGGCTTAAAGGGGATCTCATTGCTGCTCTTAATGCATGGTTATGGTGTGTGGGGGTGTGGAGTTAGACTGCTCAGCAAAGGGACAGGAGGCAACAGGTACAAATTGCAGTAAGGAGAGTTCTAACTAGAATAAGGAAAAAGATTCTCACCATGCGGGTGGTCAAGCACTGCATTAGAGGGCCAGAGAAATAGTGGGATCTCCATCAGTGGAGATACTACAGACTGGACTGGACATGGCCTTGAGCAACATGATCTAACTCTTTAGTTAGCAAGTGCTGTCCAGTGAGTCTCTCCAGTATAAATTATTCTATGATTCTATTCAAGATGAGGAAACAGGGTTGTTCAGAGTGGAGTTGACTGTCCTTAGGAGAAGGCAGTACTTCAGTTGTTACTTCTGTGGTTGGCAGGAAAGATGGTGTTGGATTTTAATTTCTTTTACAGGTTAGTGTGTTGATATGCAAGTAAACATAAAACTGCCATGATTGCATTTGGGGTAATGCATCTAACATGACAGGCCAAAGGACAAGTAATATTTTGCAACGCTGACATGTGGGGACAGGACTTTAAATGTACTTGATGAGGGTTTTGTGTTGGGAGAAAGCTGTAAACAATTAAAAATATAATAGGTGGGAGAGTATAAATATGAGTAAACTTTAAAGCTATATAATCAACTCTTGAGTTTTGAAAGATGTTTCTGTGCCTTAATCCATGCTCCATATTGTTCTTTAGCTAGTAGGTGGAGCCATTGGAGAAGTCCAGGCATAACAATCTGATAAATATTATAGTGTTGAATGCTACTCCTAAATCCTGCTTGGTCTCCTAAGTTGTGTGTCTTGTACTTGCTGTGGGAGTTTGCTGCTTGACAGGTTCTGGAGTTCGGCTCTGGCAACAGGAATGAGAAAGAGCTTTCTCTTGCTCTCCCACACGCTTGCTCTCTCCTATCCATTCCCCCTCATTTACACTCCCAAAGACACATGCATGATATCAGTGAGGGGCATGTCACTAATGCTATGTGCTTATTAAACGAGCTGCTCGTCACACTGTCCCCAAGAACAGGCTGAGGAGCAAATGTTGTAAGCCTGAGTTAGTGGAACAGGCATGGATCGTGGGAGAAAAGTCCTTGTCACGACATCAGCTGTCTTCTTGCTGATAGGAGTTATCTTGAGCAATGTGGGTAGAGGCCAGTTTCAAAACAGAAAGAAAAGGAACATCCTTGCTCTGTCAGAATGGGGGAAAAAATTGAAACCGGCATATAAGTGAGATGAGTTCTGCTCTAGGGCATGTTTCAACATCTCATCGCGAATGTGGACTAAAACTGATTTGCTTCATGGTTTTTGTTGTCACTGGGGTTCTGGTACTACTAGCAAAATGATCTTCTGCATTTCAGTCGCTTGCTGCTTGCAAAACCAGAATGAGAGTAGAAGATTGATAGAAAGGGGATAGACATACATTTTATCTAGGAACTCTGCAGTCAGACATGCTGTAAGCCACATTTTAATTAAAAAAACCCCAAACCACAACAACCCCAAGCTTAGATACTTTCAGAACGTTTCTCTCTACAAGCTTGTATTATATAGTTGCAACATGTTTTTTTTCTTGGTCCTGACTAAAAGTTACTTCAAATCTTGACCAAAACTTTATTCTATTCGAGGATAACTTTTTTCCCCCATGGGTGTTATTTGTGTTATACTAGAACTGTAGCTGAGGTAGCCAAGCATACAGGTGGTCTCATGTTTGTAAGATGAAGTGAATAGCAAGTTTTCCCCTAAATCGTGCAAAGCTAAGAAAAAAGTGTTGCTCCAGAATTACAGAAAGCCTGAAATACCAGCCCAGAGAGCTCCAGCCCTGAAGTTTCTTAGGAGCTGGCATTGGAGAGGAGAGATTCTTAGACATAGACACAGTAAAGCCAGAGCAGTTAAAACTTTTAGAGGACTTTTGGTGATCGTGTTTCCTTATCCTTTCTGCTGCCTCTCTTGTTGTGCTCTGGGACTTGGCGTTTCACTCAGTAAATTTCCAGGTACAGTTAAAAGTCTCTACAGGATTGAAACTTGCTTATTTGAGACCATCTTCTTCCTGAGTCATCGTATGCTTGTGGTTAGTGCAAGTGTTCGGTAGGTTTTTTATAGCACTGGTTTTGAGATTGGGCTGTTTCCCATTGTACCAAGTGCTTGGGAGGCTTTGTGTGTATGGTGTATTGCGTAGAACAATAAATTAGACTGATCAGTACAGCTTTCTGAAAATGGAAAATGCAGTATAAATTGGTAACAGTACAAATGTTCTGGATCTGCTTAAGTTGAGCAGTTTTTAATGAGAAAATCTTAGCCTGAGATTAATTGAGAAAGAGAGTGCAATTGCTTAGACTTGTTGGCATTTCCACTACACCAAAGGACTGAAAAACTCAAGTAAAAGTTTTGCTGTACAAACCATTATGTTTCTGATGGGTGCTGCGGGGATGTGGGGTAAATAGAATGTGAATAAAATGCACCAGAGAGGTTTTTTTGCATGATTAAACAGTATAGGCAGGTCTATCTTTTTTGAGGATTTATTCATCTGCCTTATTTTTTTAATTAAGCAGGAGATGATAGGTGGAAATGAATCCTGTACTGCGGGGCCAATACCCATGTCCTACTTAACCTGCCTGACTTACATCCTGGGAGAATGGACTGGCGTGGAGCACATTGAAGATTATCTGAGTTACGCAGTCTACCTTTTATGGGTACTTTTTCCACTCGCGGTAGTTTTTCTACTTCCAGGAGTCCTCATCATCCTCTTCTACACTTCCATTCTCCTTCTTCATATTTATAAAAGGAAGAATGAACTAAAGGAAGCTTATTCCAATGATTTTTGGGATGGTGCAAAACAAATGTTGGCTACCCTATGGGATGGGCATGGAAGAATATGGCATGGTAAGCAAGATCTGACTGAAAACTGCTGAAGCTCTTATTCCTGGTTACCTTTCAGGATTAATATGTATCTGCTTGTTGCTGCTGTTGCATGAAATCTAAAATTCAGGCCAGTTTTTAATTCTGTTTTATCAATGATTGCCAATTATGCTTGGGAGAAAAAAAAAGACATTGAGACTTTCTGGGTGTAAATTTTTTTTCTCTTATGCATTTATTCCTTTGCTACTACAAAATGAGATCTTTCATCCCGTTGAATATATATGCAATTTTTAAAAATTGTGGGTGTTTTTTTGTTTTGTTTTGTTTTTATAACTACTCCTGGAGTGCTTCATTGCAGGAGGACCTGAAATGATTGCTTGTTAAAAATCAGATCAATTAACTGTATTATTTCAGACTCAATATATGAACATTGGAAGTTAAATGCCAGTTCTGTGATAGTTAATATGTCAGCAGTTTAATTGCACTTAACCAGTCTCTTACATATAATGACAAATGATGGCTAAAAGGAGCACTTAGTGTCAGTTCACTCGCAAGTTGCCACTTCAAATTGACTTTAGAGCTCAGAGATGTTACAGAACCCTACTTTTTTTATTTTCTTTCTGTCTATGTATTTTTGACAGCTACTTTCTTTACTAGAATGTCAAAACTAAGGGCCCTGTTCCTTGTCCTTCTATTGTTATTTCTTTTATAAAGATAGACTTAATAAATGATTTGGCTTTTCTTTCTAAGGAAATCATAAGCCTCTTTCAGAACCATTCAGTCTAGATACAGCTAAAGGAGAAAGAGATGTTTAAGAGCAATTTACATAAAGAACAAATCCTCCTTGAAAATCATCTCTATTTGTTCTCTAGTCAAAGGGAAGCGGGTTTTCAAGGCATTGATAACCAGATGGTGCAGCGGCTGTATCAGATAGGCTTTGTAAGACTAAGATGTAACTTTCAAATCTAGGAAAGTACACTAGATCAAAATCAACAGCTACCTCAAAGAGTTTAAAATGCTCACTTCATAATGAAAAGCTATTTACTTTTTTTCATAAGAAAACGATTGTTTTAAGGCCTTGGCTCTTTTCATCCTCAGTAACTTTTTCTTTTTATAAGGTCTAACTTTTTATTTGCACAGAAAAATCCTTATCCAGTCCCTTGTCGACACTTGTGACTTTTTCTTGCCCTGCCAGCTGCTTCCGTGCTCTCTGTGTACTTTTCTTGCTAAAGGGTGAAATGTTTTGCAATTATTATTTCCTCCCTCCATTTGATTAATCAATATATCATAGGAGAAACCTTTCATCCTGAAGTCTTACAGCATTGAGCCCCTCTTCTCCCCCCTATAAAAATCAAGCGATCTCACAACCAAAAAGCCCCAAACCCAGAACTGGTGCGTGATACCTGTAACTTTATGTATATTATGCAAATGGTAGATGTAGGTATCATTCTGGTTATGCCTGGCTGGCATGAAGCACAGTTAGTGGTTACTTGGGATGGTACAGATTATATTCTTGCAATATGTTGCAGCTCCACAGGTGTAGAAAGTAAAATAGAGGGAGAAGAGCCACGAGTACCTTCAGAATTAAGAAAAAAAAAAAATGGAATGGGAATTGCAGACCTGGTTAACTTTGGAAGAAGTGACAGGGTTTGGATTGGGTTTTTTGGTTTTGTTTCTTTATTATTTTAAATAACCCAGAAAGAATATACTGCAACAATACTGCTTAATGTTAACTGAGTATGTTCTATACTGATGCATTTTGGTATTTTTTGTTAGCTGAATATACTCTGCACTGTTAATTAGAAATTTAAGTTCAGTAGGAAACTTGTGTGTCTTTATGTATTAAGCATATAAAGTCCCAAATAGCTTTTTAGTACTTTAGTGATAGAAAAATGGAGCAATTGTAACTCTGAGGGAAATAATGAAGATAAGCTTCATATCCTGGAGTGATAGGAGACATGTAAATGGATGTCAAACCTTCTTAAACACTTACTGGTGGCAATGAACTTTGAAAGGTAAATAATAGCTTAAAATAGTTGTTTCAACACTCCTATCCAGTCCTTATTTTGATTTCTCTTGAATGATTGGATCAGAGGGCTCTGCAGGCTCGAAGACAGTGAACTAAAAAATGAGGAAAAGTTATAGTTCAAGACAGTGTTTTGTTTTCACATGTTTTTTTGTTGTTATTCTTTTTTTAAACGTGACTTTTCTGCCTTAAATGAAATTTGTATTTCCTGTGAAAGCAGCTTAGTAAATGCTGCAGGTCACTTCTTGACTTTTTAGTGGTCACATTGCTCTTACCACTTCTCAGTCGCTATGAGTTTCAGTTTGCCAACTTGCCACAGGTTAGTTTCTGTGGGATAGAATTGTATCAGGTTCTGACATCTGTTATGCCTTTAACTCTTAACAGGTTATGAGCTTCATGGTGCCGAAAATATTCCTGAAGGACCAGGGCTTATTGTGTTTTATCACGGAGCTACTCCTGCTGACTGTCTCTATTTCATAGCCAGACTCCTTATACAGAGGAAGAGATACTGCCACGCAGTAGCTGATCATTTCGTCTTTAGATTACCAGGTAACATTCTTCATTCCAAACTGTTCAGTTTGACAACTCCAATTAATTTTTTTTATGGTGTAACTAATAAAAATTGTGCCCCAGGAACACAGCGCTTGGAACAAACATTCAGACAAATACAGTGCAAGTGTTGAAGTACAGCTGACTCTAACATCTTCTTTACAAAGAAGAATGAGTTTATGAGACTGTCCCAAGCAAGGATGGGTCATTTAAGGGTTGAGGTCCAGCCAGCAACTCATCACCACGTGACCACTCACTCACCCTGTCCCCGGTGGGATGGGGAGGAAGAAATATCAGAAAGGCTCGTGAACCGAGACAAGGACCAGTTATGGCCACGGGCAAAACAGACTCAGCTTGGAGAAGAAAAATGAATTTAATTAGTTACCAATCAAATTAGAGTAAGGCAATCAGAGACAAAACCGGATCTTAAAAGTATCTTCTCCCCAGGCCCAGTTTGACTCCTGATTTCTCTACCTCCTCCTTGCTAATGATGCAGAGGGACAGGGAATGGGGGTTGTGGTCAGTTCATCACATGTTGTCTCTGGTGCTTCCTCTTCCTCATGGGAAGGACTCCTCACACTCAGCCCCTGCTCCAGTGTGGGGTCCCTCCCACGGGACACAGTCCTCCACCAACTTCTCCAACGTGAGTCCTTTCCATAGGCTGCAGTTCTTCACAAACTGCTGCAGCGTGGGTCCCTCCCATTGGGGTGCAGTCCTTCAGGAGCAGCCTGCTCCAGTGTGAGCTTCCCATGGAGTTGCAGCCACCTGCTCTGACATGGGGCCCTCCCCCGGCTGCATGGCAGGGCGCAGTCCTTCAGGAGCAGCCTGCTCCAGCATGGGCTTTCCATGGGGTCACAGCCTCCTTCAGGCATTCCCCTGCTCCGGTGTGGGCTCCTCCCTGGGCTGCAGGTGGGTCTCTGCTCCCTCATGACCCCCCATGGCTGCAGGGGCACAGCCAACCTCACCATGGGCTGCCACCTCCTCCCCACCTTTCCTCACTGACCTGAGTGTCTGCCTGGCTGTCTCTCTCACATCCCACTCCTCTCTTCGATGCAGGTCTCTTTGTTTTCCCCTCTTAAATATGTTAATCACAGAGGCACTGACTAGCTCAGGCATGGCCAGAGGTGGGTCTAACTTAGAGCTGGGGGAGCTTCCAGCAGCTCCTCACAGGATCCACCCCTGTAGCCCCTCCCCCTTTCCCAGAAAAAGACTGCCACACAAACTGGCTGGGCAACACTTTCATGGAATCACAGGATGGTTTGGGTTGGAAGGGACCTTAAAGACCATCTAGTTCCAACCCCCCTGCCATGGGCAGGGACACCTTCCACTAGACCAGGTTGCTCAAAGCCTCATCCAGCCTGGCCTTGAACACTTCCAGGGATGGGGCATCCACAGCTTCTCTGGACAACCTGTTCCAGTGCCTCACCACCCTCTCCGGGAAGAATTTCTTCCTGATATCCAATCTAAACCTCCCCACTTTCAATTTAAACCCATTACTAGAAACAAAGGGAAGGAGATCACAAGAGAAACAGTTGTCTTTGTGTTAATTGGTTAAGTGTTTCTTTTTGTATTAATATGGGCAGAAGGATTGCTGTAACCTGATTAAGGGCTTCCAAACACTTTATTTCTTAAAGTTGACATTGTTAATCTGGAGAGACAATGTATTTTCATATCCCACCCAGATGAGTATGGTGGGCACTGGAACCTGTCCACAGGAAGACTGTTCCAAGTAGAATTTTGGAGGAAAGCTGTAGAAGTGTCCAACAGGTTTGTGTGAAGTTGAGGTGAAGCATGAAGAAAATTAAAGATAGGTTCAGGGCAAGATTTTGGCTGGACAGCCTAGTGAAAAACATTGCTGACTGGTGAAATTAATTACATGAGAGGGTTGGTTTTTGTGTGTGTGAAATACAGTAGTGCACAGTTCTTTTCCCAGGTTCAGATTGTGACTAAAAACCTCAGAATTAATTCTGTGAATTTATAGGAGTGTTCTGTAGTGTCCTGATGATTTTATTGGAAACAGCGCATATCAGAAGTATGTCCTTTGGCCACTATAGTTTTATTTCAGCCTTAATCCCTGAAAACGGAACGTTTTTGTACTGGTAACAGCATGGATTTGCCTCTACAACTGCTTTTGCCAATAGACTATGATTTGTCAGTTGATGATCAAATATTTTGCATATGGCTGACTAATGTAATCTATTTTGTAATTTAGATTTGTCTCCATATTGTATCAGTTACTTAAGCACAGCTCTTTATGGAATCGGAGATTTTGTTTTTCTCCATTTCTGCTATAAAATAAGGTTCTAAGTGTGAGTATACTTCTGAGTCCCCCAGATACTGTTGAGTAGCATCACAGGGACATCTGGCTAAATGGCTGGTCTCAGAATTGGGTTCAATAGCTAACAGCTGGCTTATACAGGTATTCCTCAGGGGTTGACACTGGGACCAGCACTGCTTCTTGTTTTTGTTGCACAGCTGGGTAATGGGTTGGAGTGTCCTCCCGGGAGGTTCACTGATGATCCCAAACTAAGGGAGCAGTCAGTACAGTGGGGGTTAGAGCTGGCGTTTAGGGTGCCTTCACAGAAAGGAACTGGCAGAGAGACATCACGATGCTCAGCAGAAGCAATGTGAAGTTGTGTGTCTGCAATGGAGCCATCCCCTGCAACAGTACCCTGGGTAGAAGGTGGCTTTGCAGTAAAGGACTTTGGCATTCCAGTAGACAGCAAGTTGAATGTGAGTCAGCAGCCTGCCCTTGTGCAAGGATGTCGACTTTAACAAGCTAAGCTTTTCTTTAGCATGAGTGCAGCCAGCAGGTTTAGCGAAGGGGTTTTTTGCCGTGTTGCACATCTTGCAGCTTGGTGTTCAGTAGATTTTGACATGGTAGAGTGTTCAGTGGATGAAGGGGGCTGAAGCACACAATGTTTGAGGTGAGGTTGAGAGAACTGGATTTGTTTGGGCTGTACCAGATAAGGGTGGGGGAAGATAACTATTGCTGTCTTCGGCAACCTAACGGAAGGGTGCAGAGCAGAGGGAGTCAGACTCTTCTCGCAGGTGCGTAGCAATAGAATGAGAAGCAACAGAGACAGGTTGCAACACAGGAAATTTTGATTAGAAGTGTGGAAAGGTATTTTAACATGAGGGTGATCAGACACCTGAACAGATTGCCTAGACAAGTTGGGGAATCTCCTGGAGACTTTCAAAACTCGGCTGGGTGAGGCCCTGAGCAGCCTGATCTAATTGGACCGGGTTTGAGTGGGAGGGTGGACTAGATGACCTTCAGAAGTGCCTTCCAAACGACGTAATTCCCTGGTTCTATGAAGACAAGCTCAAAGAGCCAAGATAATATTCTGGATTGTGTTTCAAAATCTGTACAATAATCTGTGACTGGCAACCCAGATAGATGCTGCTTCTCTTGTGAAGAGATAATTTTGAAGAGATAAACTGCCATAATTTTATCCCAGTACTAAGACTGCCTGATCTTGGTTAAGTCTTCAGATTAAATGGGATGCCTTTTCAGAAGATGTTTTAGTTAACTGAATGATAATATGTTCAATGCAGGAGAAAAGGAGAGGAGGGGGAGGGCAGTGTGTAGGCTGTTACACTTGGATTAGATGGTGTAATGATCCTTCTGTTTTTATGATTATAGAATCTCCTGTGAACAGCTGTGAGGAATGGCTTGTCCCGTGAATCTGAGTCTTGGGTCCGTGCCAGTATGCAATTGCTAATACAGAGTCTCGCTGCATCCTCTGCATTGGGCACTGCTGTCCTGAATTAGCTGCAGTGTGTTTGTAAAACCTTGCTCTGCCTCCCAAGGGATGCGTGAGCCTGCAAGGGGTCAAAAGTGCCACCCCCTATTGCTTAGTCGGCAATGATGCAGCTTGGTAACTTCCGAAAGGGAATCTAACCTGAAACCTCCTGTAGATAGCTGGAGATGCCTGTTGGAAAGCACCTAGTGCATCCTCCCTTCACATTGATGCAAAAGGAGGTTATTTCATTGTCTCAGTTTATACTGTATCTTTTTATCAATGTATACTATGTATCCTTCTGTTGGTTGTGTTTTGGGGCAGAAGAATATGAAATATGGTCCTGAAACTTCTTTTTTTCCTTTTTCTTCTAAATACTGGAGGGTAGTCACAGGAAAAAAACCCATTCCAACAGTTTCTGGTTCTTTTAAATTCTTAGCTGTGTAATGCTCAGGGGTACATTGATTTCTCTGAGGTTGACTTAAGAGAAAATCTTTTCCCAAAAAGTGCAGTGAGGACTGAGATTGTGAAACCCCTGTCACCCTTTCCTATATTATGGGCCATGTCTGCTTCCTGGAGTCATCTGGGAGCCTTCTTTAAAAGGTTGCCTGCTCTTCTGGGGATCCAAGACAGTTCTTCCGTAATGTCACACAGGAAAGGAGCTGTGGCTTCTTGTCTGTTACATATGCAAGGTGTTGCAAAGTGTCCTGTGGGCTGGATGTTCTGCAGGTAACCACGTATATGTACCTACCTACAGCTGTGGAAGGGTAGGGACAATGGCCTACACGATTCCTCTCTCTGTGGTCCTAAAGGTCAACCATAGACAAACAGTGACATCCTTGCCATCTTGCTGCCAGGTAACTGACAGCCCCTATGTTATGGGGCTAAGCTAGAGAAAGTTAACAGTGCACATCTGAGATAAGTGTTAAACTCAGTACTGGGTACTCTCCGAAGAGTTTTCAAACGTCATTACGGGCACGATGGCGCGGAAAGTAGGAGAAGGATGTGCTGCGGCAAAGGGCAGAGCCCAGGCTGAACTGTGGAATAAAATTAAATTTTGGGCTTCTTGGTGTTTGGAAAAAGGAGCATCCCTTCCTGCTCTGGAAGGCCAAGAAAGTGCGTTTAGATAATTTTAGTTGTTTTGTTGTGTAAAGTGGAAAACGAGATTCTTGGTCACTTTTGTGCCTGTTTTGTCTCTCTCTCCTGAAGTCGCTGATGGAAAGGACTTAGCGACAGGCAGCTTCCTGCCACCAGGTACATTCTAGAGAGCTTTAATTAGTTTGGGAATGTAAAATGTTTTAAAAACCAGCTATTTCAGATCCCGCAAACAAAGGACCTGAGAGAAATTGAATTATTTTAGGAAAACTATTTCTGGCGTCCTCTGTGCATTACTAGATGCGGTAATGAAGACTGCTTGTGTCACCTGTAGGGTGCAAGGCAGGCACAGCAGTATGAGAGTCGGCTGTAACGCAGCTTGTGTGCTGCTGTCATGTTTACAGATAGATCTGATTGTGTACAGATATAGATCAGCAGTCATTATAGTCATACCAACTCCAAAGACTAGTTAGAGATCAGAGTTTAGTTAAGAATAAACTAATGATATGCTGCCTCATGCTCTCCTTCCCAAGCCCTTAGTTTATGCGGGCTGTAAGAGAAGACACAGATCTGTCAACTGTAATTGGACTCATTCTTCAGCATATGTGTGTGTAACAAATGTGTGTTCATAGTAACAGCTACTCATTTGCTAACCTGAGGTTAAAAAATTAAGATCGGTTACTGAGCGGCAAACTCAGCTAGATCGGTTCTGTGTCCTCCTCTGTGGTTGGTAAGGTTGTTTGCCTCTGTGGTAAACTTCAAGAATGAAAAGAAATCTTTCCCATACTGCTCAGTCATCTAAAAGTTCCCATTTTGGTATCCTGTACACATAAATACAGTATAAATTTAAAATTCATTGAACCAAGTGAAGATGATTTCCTGCAAACAGAGGTTTGTGCTAATTACCTTCTTCCACACTGGACTGGTTGTCTAAATGGATCAGTTATGCACCCAGTCGATGCTCATAAGCACATTTTTGATGTTCTGCAGTTTCTCGAAGAGTAGGGTCAGTATGACATTTCAAATTCAAGATGATATGAGGAGTTTATCTAACTTCACAGTTAAAAACTTAAGTAAATGAAAAATCTTATAAGGTAAATATACCAAATCCAGGCTTGCCAAATGCGTCTCTGTGCGAAAGGCCATCCGGGTACTCACAGGCTGAGCCAGGGAGTCAGTTCCTGCAGTGGTCTGTATTACAGAGAATGCTGCGTTTTCTTTTTGGTTCTCCTTCTTGTGCACAGACTGTTCTTTGTTTGCCAAAGTTAACAAAACAAAAACCCACAGCAATTTACTGATATCTTCTCTTGTTGCACTTTATTTGGACTGTGCTATGTTTGAAAAGTAGAGCTTGGGCAAGGAGCCAGTGCCCTAGAGGCCACTTAACAACTCCGTTGAAGGGACACGTGAAAGATGGGGCAGGGTTCTTGACATTTTTTTCCAGTTTAGTCCTGATTGTGAGATAAAACCTGACTTTACTATGAAGTAAAAAACACTGGAAACCCTAAATCTTCAACTTTTAAGACCAAAATTTATAAGCAGGACTTAATACTTTAGTCCCTCTAGAAACATCTTTGATTTGGGGTTACAGGTTGTTAGACAAGTAAGTTTTAGCCCTTGTATTCTGTGTTGGGAATCTGTACGTAGTGGTAGTATGAATTAACACTTACTGAATTAATGTTTTCTTACCTTACAGGTTTTAAATTATTACTTGACGTACATGGAGTTATGCATGGACCAAAAGAAGAATGTGTCAGTGCTCTGAAGAAGGGCTGTCTGATAGCCATTGCCCCAG
Source organism: Eurypyga helias (assembly GCF_000690775.1). Classification (NCBI taxonomy): domain Eukaryota; kingdom Metazoa; phylum Chordata; class Aves; order Eurypygiformes; family Eurypygidae; genus Eurypyga; species Eurypyga helias. The sequence goes on from NW_010248702.1 coordinate 13,389, forward strand.
GGGGAGTTCGGGAAGCACTCTTTAGCGATGAAATGTATACTATTATGTGGGGTAATCGGAAGGGCTTTGCTCAGGTGGCCATTGATGCAAAAGTGGTAAGTGTGACAGATCACAGAAGAAAAGCAAAGAATGCTGACTTGTTAGTGGTTTCTTCCAGGGAAAGCTATATTGATTATCATATATTTGGTGTTATGTTGCTGAGTGTCATGCTTGCTCTCATAACTGCATTTCAAGGCTCTATTGCTTTTGATAAAAAGGCTTTGGAGTCAGCTAAGCATAGTGTGGTCAGGAAATCCAGAGTTTAAAAGAATGAGGGATGAAATCCTGGACAGTTTCTACATTACAAGCGTGTGCAGCTTTAGATGTACCTGGTCAGGATTGTGATGGCTCAACCCCTGACCAGAATGGTTGGGAAGCAACCGTACATCAACATTTCTGTTTCCCCTGTTGCTGAAGTATACCATGTCCCAGCATAGTATGTGTTGTATTGACATTTTAGAGTAGTAAGGGATGTCTAGGGCATACAGCAGCAGCAGGAGATGCTGTTCACTAGTGTGAGCTGTCTCTTGAGTTCTGATATACAGCATTGTGCTTGGTCAGCAGGCAGATAATTATTCATACGGGACCAACTGTGAAAGGCACACAAGTGTGAGATGTACTTGAAGCGTCACTATTTTAATAATTATTTCAGAGTCCTTCTCATTCTGTATTTGTACTAGAAAGATGTGTGCATATGTCCATAGGTCTGCAAATACCTAAACTGAAAGTAAGTCTCACACCAAGAATTTTATATTTAGGTACTGTCAAAGAGAGATTAGTTAAATCTCTGGATTTTATATCAAAATAGAATACTTTTAAAACCAAATTTTAAGTATGTGTCACTTTTCTCAGGAGGAAAATAACACTGTTTAAACAGGCTATTTTCAACAGATTTAGATTTTACTAATATACTGTAGGAGCAGATGAAATCCCATACTTGGGATTCAACTACAGTTATACTAGTTAGATTTATTTTATTGAACATGTGTTCAGTTCCCTTCATGCACTCACAAAGGTCTTGCAGCTTCATCCCCCCAAAAAAATCCCTGAGAAATGCAGTAGAATAGGAATAGTGTCAGAAGCAGGCTGAAAGATGGGAAAATATCTTTATTCAGGTTAAAGGTGAACTTTAAGTCACCTTTAATTGTGAGCATAACTCCTCATGGAAAGAAAAATGTGTCTACAGCATCAGAAAAATGTATCTAAAAATGGGACCTTCAACTTCTTAAAGTTGTGTCATTTCAGCTGTTGGACAGAATTTTTGTCGCATAAACCAGCGTGGTACATACAGAAATCTCTACCCCTGTGACAAAATTAAGATGTTCCAAATAAGATGGTTTTAGAAAAAAAGGAGCTTGTTACCCTTCAGTTTAGGCAACTGCACTTCTAGTTGCATTGGTTTATTTACAGACTTCCCCCCCACCCCCCGCAAAAAAAAACAACCCTGAACTTGATACCTGTCTGAAAATTTTCGTTTACTAGCTAACCTCCATGCTTATTTAAAAAAGCTTGAAATAATCAGAATATTTGAAAATTCCATAGAGAGTTTTGTATTTCTGACGATGCTGTGTACAGGGAGTACGTGATATTAAAAAACTTCATGTAGTAGTTGACCCCATCCCGGTTCTTTTAAATCTTGACAGCTGTTTGCAATTTGAAAAACAGCCCTAAAAGCTTGAAATACTCCACACCATTCCAAATACTCATCAACAGAAATAAGCATGGTCCTGTATTGAATATGACACGTCATGTGTGAAGAAATAGAGTCAGCAAAGCAGAGACGGATCAGGCAAGTTTAGGGTCCCGATCCTGTGAATTCTTCTCTTCAAGCATAACTACAAGTTAGGGAAGAGGTTTAGCCACTGCAATCACAACTGCGCAAGCACTGCTCGATGGGGGGAGACCTTAATGCTCCGTAGGTTCTGAAACCCTGGGCTGCTTGGAGAAAGTGAATGTGCTGAAACAGTGACTCACTGAAATCTCATGGTATTCCCCAGCTTCAAACCTCATGGCCGAAGGTCACAGGAAAATTTAAGGATACTTGTTTTGCTCTCTGTATGTCCTTGTCTGAGAAACACTTCGGGAAGTAGTCTCCTTGTCGGGTTTAAGTGAGGTAGAAGGTTTTTAGATAGTGCTATCTTCATTAAATTCTTAATTATTTTTTTTCCCTCCTAGCCCATCATTCCTATGTTTACACAAAATGTTCGAGAAGGCGTTAGGACATTAGGAGGAATAAGTAAGATATTTTCTATTTTTTCATAGTGTATTTTTCTATATGTGTTTAGCCTATCTCTGTAGAAATAATCCTCATATAAATTAGAGATTTGACAGAACCTTATTTATGGAGGTTTGCTCTCCGGTAGAGTTCAGAGGTGTTATTAGGTTTTAATATCGGTATAAGCTGTGGTATTGTCTCAGCTAAGTTACTCTCCACATAAGTGTGCCTTCACAGAAGCAATAGAAGAAAGGAAGAAGGAGGCAGAAAAAGGCAAATAGATTTAGAGCACTTTTTTTCTCTGATTACATATGCTAGACCAACTCTGCTGGCTGTTAAGAAGCAAAGAAACAGGGTTTGCAACGCACACGCCGTTTCTTTAAATGCCCTCCTAAAGCTCTGTGCTTACAACTCTACCTGTGCTTAAACTTTGAATGATTTGAAATATACATTTGATCTATAGTTGGTTTGCTATTCAGCACTAGACCTATATTTCCTCACCAAACCTCGCATTTGCTGGCTCTTTCCTCATCACTGTGGGGCTTCCAGCCAGCACACGAATAGAGGGGTGTATGTCTGAAGGGTCCACCTCTGGGATGATTAGATGCGCCCATCTCTGCTGCTCTGTTAGTGTTAAAACCCCTTTTTTTTTTTTAAATATTCTCCAACTTACTATCTGTCAGAAAGAGCCTGAACAGTCTCCTCAATGGCACATGACCTGCCTCAAGTATGGCATCATCATCTTCATCAGAGGACTGCAGGGCAAACCAGTTCTGTTTCTCTCCTCCTCTAATTAAAAAGCTGTATAATGCATGGAGAAAGCCAAGGCGTCAGGTGCAGATGCGCAGGATAATTCACACATTTGTCAGGTTGTACAAAAATAAACAGCATTTAATTGTTGCTGTGTTCAGGAGAATCTTCCCAAGAAAGCAGAAATTGAAGGCAAAATCGTTCATGTGACTTGTATTCTACGGCAGAGGTGCGAGAGGAGTTGAATTCTGTTGATCACTGGAGGCGCCGACTCCAGTTTCAGTAGTTTTGGAATATTCTTTGTTCTTAGAGGTCATGTACAGAAAATTCCACATCTTGGTCAGTAAGGATTTTGTTATGCCAACACCTCAGTTAAAAGAATTTCTTGCCTAAAATTGAGAGGGAGACTGTTAGCAACCATTCTGCAAGGAATGCGTTCTGGTTGCGTTGGAGCTGGAGGGTTAGAAGGTGGCATGTGAGGAAGTTGTGTCCTCTTAGAGCTGACTGAAATACCTTTTTTTTTTTTTTTGGTCTCTTTGTATTGTTTCACTGCAACCAGTGTGTGATCTGAAAGAGCGATTCAGTGTTTTGGCATGACTGGCCTTTAGGCAGATCAGACTATTTCTTAGTCTCATCTCAGACCTTGGTCCCTCTAGACCTCGAAGGAACTGAACAGAACTATCTTCCAATACTAGTGTTTTAGGCTAACCTGCCAAATTAGCTGAGCTGTAACCTGTATTGTGTAGCATTCCCTTCCTCTCCAGAGGGGCAGCTGCTGGATTTGTCTCCTCTTCTTCCTTCTCTTTGCAGCTGCTCTTTGGAGGAGGGATTTCACACCAACTTAGGGTGGAAACAAGTCTGATGTTAGCATTAATGCAGCTTTTAGGAAATTAAAGTCGAGAGTAGAATAGCACTTGAGATGACACGTTGTTTGAGAATCTGGGTCAGGGACTGGGTTACTTGACAAGCCAGTTTCATTTTTAAGATGTATGGAGAAAAATTCTTTACAGAAATAACCTCAGTCTCTCTGTTTTTGTTTTTCCCTCTTTCCTCCCCACCCTCCCTTTTCCTTTTCCTGCTTTCTTCCTTCTCCCTAAATTTTTTTTTCACATCAGAAATATTTAGGTCACTATATGAACGTATTAGGTTGCCAGTAGTTCCTTTGTACGGTGGGTTTCCAGTCAAGCTTCGTACATTTATTGGAGAACCCATTCCATACGAACCAAATATAACTGCCGAGGAGCTAACTGCAAAGGTAAGATAGATAGGTATATATGTATATTTTAAGATAATGACTGTTCTGATAGAAAACACTGGAATGTTCTTGTTGAGTGATTTCTACCTTGGAGCTAGTTACAGAAATTGGTAGAACCATGGTAAACTTTGGACTTGCTTAGCTCCGATTACCCTTCTTAAATGCTGTCTTTTTACTACTACACCTTGCAGATGTTCTAGGCCTTTCACAGTCAGTACTGCACCTTATATGTGCTTTGGGAAACAACTTGCTCGGCTGAAGAAGTTCAGTCTGCTGACTGCTCTGGGTTGGTAAAGGCATAAGCACTTCGCCCAGAGACAGTGTTCTGGTTCTTGGTCTTTTCAGAAAGATACTAATGATGCCTTTCAAATATAGCAAATATCTCTTCACAAACTGTTGAAATTCCATATAATTAAAAAAAAGTAAGGTAAATAATTTCAGTACTTTGTACAGTGTGTTTCCATTTCTATCTCCTCCAGCTTCTCACCCAACATTTTAACTTTTGAATGTTCCCCCAGTTCAGAAAAGATTGTCAGGTTCTCATGTTCGTTCAGTTTATTAATAGATTTCACGGTACAGAGACACAAACCAGTTAAGTGATGGAGCAGTCAGATGGAAGGGGCTGAAATAGCCATTTTTGATAGCTCCACAGATGGTCACTCAGCATTCTGAAAATGTCACTTTAGAGAATGAGACTTTTCTTCTTGGCCATGCAGGTGTCAGTTTAGTTGTCTCTCCTCATCTGTTCACCCTCTGACTAGATCTCTGAAAAACACCACCTTAAAATGTTTGTCTGCATTACCTTGTGCCCTGGTTATGGAAAACTGATGTTTTTTTTCGGGGTTCAGTCTGACAGGATTTCAGAACTGTTGGCTTTCAGGAGAGATTGTGTGTTTAAATGACTTTCAGACATGCTTTGGAGTCATATTTGTGCCAGCCTTCACTTGTTTCTGACGTAAGGGCCAATTCTGCTGGATAAGGCCCCTAGAATGTGAATCCCCGAGAATCCTAGTCAGAGTGATTTTTAAAGTTGTATCTCGTGTTTCAGTCTATGGCACAGTATAGATTTTCCCATTATATATAGAAAAACATAAGCTCAAATTTTTTCCCTAATAGAAATTTTAGGTGTGTAGAGGCATTTGGGAGCAGACCTAGAAAAACATGTGGGCAGGAGCCTTCACGTTGAGCGCGTACTTCATGTAAGCAGCGAGAGCTTGTACCGAGCATCAGTTTTCTGCTGGCTGATGATGGGTTTACAATGGCACACAGTTCTCTGTTCTGTCCCTGGCCTTAGGATTTCAGCAGTCCGTGCTTCCCTAGGCAGAATAGGGAGGTTACAGCATGTCCTCACCGTAGCTTTCGCTACGTTCCCCACGGAGCTGTTGTGGAATAAGAATGGTGGCTACTAACGTCCTGGCCTGCTGCGTTTTGGAGTGAGAGCAAATGCCGCTGTCGCCTGCGGTACTTGAGGTGTGGTCTGGGGGTGCTTCACAGGACCCCACCTCTTAGGGGACTTGGGTGCAGGGATGATTCCTTTGTACGAGCCAGATGTGCTGAGAGACAGTTGTGCCACTTGTGAGCATGTGTAGAAGCAGAGCTCTTGCGGCCCGGAAGAGTGCTGCTGGTGCAAACCCGGGCATAGGCAGAAGCGTCGGAGTTGCGGTACGGCACGCAGGCTCTGACATGCTTTAGAGATCGGGGTCTCTTCATTAATTTACTCCGTTGACATTTTACTATTGCGTATCACTACTAGAGCTTACGAACCCAGCTACCAGAGATGAAAGATACTGGTTTGTTGGTCTGTTCCGTGGCACTGGTCCCACAAATGCATCCTGTGGGCTTAAATACGGAGAAATAATACTTTGAACTTACAGTAGTTCTGCGACATTTGAAAGGAAGAAAAAGAGCCTAGAAATTGTGTTAATGTACGAACAATATAAAGACGACTTAATCTGACTTTAAAAACCTTTTCTTTTTCCTTACAGACAAAAGCAGCACTCCAGGCTCTAATAGAAAAACATCAGAAAATACCAGGGAATATATTTAGGGCGTTAATGGAAAGATTTCAGACGCAAAAGAAAGAAGATTAAGGTCTTCTGAATAAACTACTATTTAGTTATAACATTCTTAAAGTCGTATTTGTAACTTATTCGTTCTAATAATAGGGTTTAAATACTGTCCTAACGATACTGCTGTATAATTCAAGATATAAGACACTTTCCCTTGCCCTTCCCCCTGCCCAGTATCAAGCTCAGGAACGCAAACTTCAAATCATTCGTAATGGGGAAAAGGTTAGTTTTTGATAAATGCATTCCTACCTTGAAAGTGTTTCGTTCAAAAATGACGCTGCAAGTCTTCATGTACGTGGTCTCTTGTCTTCCTCCTCCATGAACTTGAACGTTAGAGCTGCTGTAGAGCTGAAGTCTTAGTGTCTTGGTCATCATCACCGTGGCTAGGTTTTGCCGGCCGGATTAATGCCGTACAGCATTTATGAAGACTTTCTTGAGGTGGTTACTCTTGTGCTGCTGGAAAACAGTCAGCCCCCCCTGGCCTGCAGAACCCCTGGCTACGCCTGCAGAACCCGCGGTGGAAGGTGTTTAGTTTTGCTGGGTGAGCTCAGAAAGAGTTGGGAGGAGTGAAAATGGATTAGAGGACTTCAGGGAACCGAGGAAGTTTGTTACGGAAGCCACTCCGATGCTGCGAAGGAGAGCCCTACAGCACAGCTGCCGTTCCAAGCCGACCCGTATTGGATATCTGCCCTTGGGTAGAGAGTTGTCCTGTGTACTTCTCGGTGAATCTGCAAATGCTCCTTTGGAAGAGTGAGCCGAGCATTTTAGAAGTGGAAATAAGAGTACTGTTTAGTAACATGAGATCACGACGAGTCACTTTGAAGGAAAGAAAAAATTAGTACAATGCTCCTTTTAAATGCAATCATTCATTTGGAAAGCAGGACAGACATTCCCAAATACCCTTTAAATCTACTCTGTGTGTAAACTGTTAAATGTCTGTGTTTTTCACACGCAGTTATTTACATAACTCAGTAAATCAGGGTTGAGAGGGAAATCCTATATACTTTCCTTAAGTGAAAACAATTGAGAAAACAGGAAAAGAGTTGCAGGATTGGGCTTTTGTGTGCTTACAGTGAATTATATTACTGTATGTTTTCTGAACGAAAGCCTACGCTTTTATTGTCCAAATAGGAAATATCTGAAATATTTCTTCTGATTACCAGCAAGTTCAATCTACGGTTCTTAAATTAACATCTGGGAACTCCTTAGTTTTGGGATGAGGACAAATTCCCTAAGGAAAGACAAAAGAGGTTTTTGCTGTATTACATAGCCCTTTTTTAGTATTGTTGAGGATTGACCTTTTCTTCAAAAAAAAAACCCCAAACAAAGCAACAACAAAACCCTTCAACTTTTGCAAGAGCAGCTGTATTCGACTTAATATTCATTCTTCCTGCCATTTAAGCACACACTTTGCTTTATAATCTTTCAAATGTGTAAATCGGTGAGATTATGTAAGTGCATGTGGATGATGCCCTATGGCAGAAAACTATCACTTATGGGGAAGAGGCTATACACCAAAGTAAGCAAAGAGCTTACTTATTTTATTATGTTATTTTTATCAAAAGTATTTCATTTGGTGTTGAATTAATTTTTTTAAAGCTTGGGGAAGAATCATTATATAAAAGCAACTGCCCATTCTGAAGTTTTTTAAATGACTTGGGGTTTATTTGAAGTCAAGAATGTGTTCTTTTTAATTTATTGGGATGTTTTTAAACAACATTAACACAGTATGTCATTCAAAATGATAATGCCAAATTCCTGCACTAGAGTATAACTTAAGTATGACACCGTTTTTACGGTCCATCTTGAGGAAAATGTACCTCAGTCTATATTGTGAAATCCTCCAAGGCAGCTGAACGGATTTCGTGTCGAGGTTGCATGTGTGTAAAAGAACACGCAGTCTAAAAGGGTCTGTTAGACACCAACAGGCATTTGTTATCTGAGATTTTGTAAAACTCATTTTGCTGAATGCATGGGCTGTTTGATGCAGTTTTGTCCCTTTGAGTACTGAAAGACGAGTATAAAAAATGAGGGGCAGTATTGGTACTCTTTAAGTGTTCATATTTGTATAGGCCTTTCATATTTATTTCTATATATATATAAAGATGTATAGAAGACACCTTTCGATTAAAACTGACGACTGGAACGGGTCTCTGCAGTTTGGTGTCGTGTTTGAACTGAGCGGCGTTATCTGTGGCCCGCCCTGCTGAGTCGTTCTGAGCAGCACGTGATGCCCTTGAGGAGCTCTTCCTGCCTGGTCTCTGAACAGGGCTGGGAGGATCAAAGCCCCAGAAGGAATGAATTAAGGGAAAAATAATTCAAACAGTGGAATGAAGGGCAAAAGTCACAAACAATGAGGTCCAAGTTTTAATAGTTGTAATCGGTGGTGTAGGAGGCCTTAAGAGGCACTGCAATATCACCTTGGTTACGTTTAAGATTACACAACAGTAAATATGTCATAAACAATGACTGGTAAGGCTTATTTACACATCTCTGGTGTGCGAGGGATTACCTGCTTTATCTCACGGAAAAAGGGGGCAGACCCGGACAGGCACTTGTACAAGTTCGTGCAGCTGTAGACCAGGCTGCCTCCTGGCTGAGTCGGCTTGGTGCGCGTGGGGCAGAAGTGTTCAGAGGAAGTTTCAGCAGCATGAGGCTAGACTGCTAATGACCTGGTTTAACCTTGGTTTGCCCTGGGTAGCCTGAAGACATTCCAGGTTTCTCCACGCCAACAGCATAACCACGATACGCATTTTTAGGTCGCTGGGAAGTAGAAATAGACTGAGTGCTGTACTGATGAGTATTTATCATTATCTCTCAGCAAGACCCAAATCTCCTACCGGCCAATTTAGTGTCCTGTTGTGTAATAGCAGAGCTCAGGCTGAACATCTATTATTAGGGTGCTTTCATATTAAATTAATCACTGCAAATGCAAGGTAGAGCAGTTAATCGGCGATGTCAACACAGTTGGGTGGTTCATCCGGTCCTGAGTTTGCCGTACGAGTATACTGCTGCATTGCTTCATCCTACGGCTGTGTAGAGGAAGATACAGCCACGTCTTAACGTGTTAGCTCTACAGTGCTTAACCCCTGCTGAGCCCGTCACGGACACTAGGCTGCTCTTTTGGGGTTCCTTACGCACCCAAAGATTACGGTACTAGCAGTAAACATGGAAGTGAACGGAATCACTACACGGGCGTAGTAGCACAGACAATATGTGTTAAGTGGGATAACCCTCCAAAACACACCTGCTGAAATTTTATGAGACAATCTGATGTCAATTCCTTAATTCTACTCGCTTCATGTCTATGAAGGTCCTTGCCAGCAACAAAGATAACGTGTTTCTACAATGCACTTCAATGATGCTAAGGCCTTTTTTGGTATGAACTATAGTATTTCTTCTTCCTTCTTCATTCAGAGCTAGCCAGAACGAATGGCAGTCTCAACACAAGGGACTTTTCTCATCGTGCGGTATTTGCTTGTCTGCCTTTTTTTTGAGTAACTTTGTTTTGCACAGGTGGTTGCAAATCTACCACTTCCTACCTTGAACTTTGTCGTGGCGTACACTGAGTGCGTACGGTGTGCTGCTCCCTGAAACATTTTAGAATTGTTAACAATCACCTCTGCACGTCAGAAAGTTGGTCACGAAAGTGCAATAACCTTTTGAACCGTAGGGAGGGTTTTTTTAAAAAAAAACAAGGTGTTTGCTCACATTCTGGGCTGCATCAGGAGAAACATGGTCAGCAGGTGGAGGGAGGGGATTCTCCCCCTCTGCTCTTGTGAGACCTCACCTGGAGTGCTGTGTCCAGCCCTGGGGCCCTCAACATCAGAAGGATATAGACTTCGCTTGGAGTGAGTCCAGAGGAGGCCACGAAGCTGCTCAGAGGGCTGGAGCACCTCTGCTATGGGGACAGGCTGAGAGAGTTGGGCTTGTTCAGCCTGGAGAAGAGAAGGCTCCGGGGAGACCTTATAGCACCTTCCAGTACCTGAAGGGGCTACAAGGAAGCTGGGGGGGACTTTTTACAAGGGTCTGTAGTGACAGGACAAGGGGGAACGGGGTTAAATTGAAAGTAGGGAGGTTTAGTTTGGCTATCAGGAAGAAGTTCTTCCCGGAGAGGGTGGTGAAGCACTGGAACAGGTTGCCCAGAGAAGCTGTGGATGCCTCGTCCCTGGAAGTGTTCAAGGCCAGGCTGGATGAGGCTTTGAGCAACCTGGTCTAGTGGAAGGTGTCCCTGCCCATGGCAGGGGGGTTGGAACTAGATGGTCTTTAAGGTCCCTTCCAACCCAAACCATTCTGAAATTCTATGATTCTATAATGCATGTCTGGAACAGTACAAGAAGGTAAGATGCCGTTTGGAATTAACATCAGGCTGCACATATAAGGCAGACCCCATCATGTTTTTCCCCACAACGCAGCCGCGTCGGCTGTCATAGAGCAGCTCCTGTTCCCCCAGGCCACCGTATGAGAGCAAGCCCACGGCTCCCTCCTGCCCACACTAGTTACTACAGCTTTGGCTCCTGTTTTCTAGGTAAAACCACTTTACGCTCTGGAAACACAAGATGCCAAAGGTCTAACAAAATACAGAGGTGAGTGTTGTGTCATTCAAAGATTTTAACAGCTAAAAAAAAAAAAGGTGGGCAAGACATTGGACCATTTTTACCTAATTCCTTTTTAATGGGAAACAGAATGTGCCAATCATCAGGGAGAGTAAGAATTTACAATTTTGCGTCATCTTTACAGGGAATTTGTGGGAGATGTGGCTGATCTTCTTGTATTCCAGACTGGGGTGTGCTTTTCTTCCGATGGTGTTTTCTTATGGTCAGGTGTACACTGTGCTGAGAGCAGCTCCAGTCTTCCTTCAGTTACTACTTAAGTGGGAAGAGAAATGGAGACCCTAATGACAGTTAGTTCTCTTTGATCTGTTTGAAGTCTACCAGAGGTACCTTGGAACATTCCTGATCTCCAGTTTCAACTGCTGTGATGGAGCTGCCAGCTCTCCAAGCGCTTTAATGGTTTCTCCTTACCATATAAAAACCCACTCTCCTGACAGATCCACCAAAGCTTTTGAGGTATCCTGTCTATTCAGAAATGGATTAATTCTCTATTGCCCATCACACAGTGGATTAATTTACTTAACTAGCTGGCACAGCAGTTGCAGGATTGCTTGGCTGACTTTTTTTTTGCCACATAGATTTCCACATCCCAGACAGATTTTACGATCTCTTGATCTTGCTGCATGAGAACAAGCTCGAGGGAAAAGGCTGACTGCAACTTGGCTCATTGAAGGCATTGATGAAAATATAAACCTCCACATCTGACACAACTGCACCCAAACCCCAGACTAGTTTTGGAATCCTAATTCTGGATGATCTGGAGTCACGTTTCTAGAAACGTGGGCTAAGCACCCACGAGTGCCCAGAAACACATTTCGAGGAGCAATGGGAGTGGAGAGCCGACCTAAAAAGTCAGCCAGAAAACCTCACTCATTGGAATGCATTAATCTACCTTTCTTTAGTTTCTTAACTGTCATCATCTTCTGACCCTTAGTGGCTACAGGACCAGATCCTGTCTGACATTCCACAGCAGCACAGATCCGTATCGGTGTGTGTATGCGTGGTGCCCTGTTTCTTTGGTATAAACAGGAGCGTGGAACTTATTTTAGCTGCTGTCACAAGACAAATAGCAGAATGCTATTATTCAGTCCACCTGTAGCTTTGCAAATGTCAAGAGGGTATCTTTCATGCCTGGTTTGTCATGACTATGCTTGATAGTTTTATATTAGCTGGTGAACTAAGTTCCTGTAGATGTGCTGGTTTCTAACAGGTCATCTCTTCAAAGAGCACAACATGGGTGATACATGAATAACCATTTCTGGAGCCCAAGCTCCTGATTTTAATGCAGATGTCTGTAAGTGTAGGAGCTATGTCTATAGGAACATTTTCATCAGTGAGGAATTTGCCCACCTCTAAGGATTCGGCCCCCATTTCCAACGTCTAAAATAGGAGACAGCATCCATGTTAGCAGCATACTCACATCGGGGCAAATAAAGCCAGAAACAGGTTCCAGAGTGGCTTCACCACCTCAACAAATATTTGTCGTGCTGACATCCCTGAGCTCCAGAGTAAAACACAGAGGACTGACAGGCTTGACAATGAAGGAAACCGATATGTTCAAATACAAAGGTGCAATTTCACGTGTGGAGGGTGGCCTCCTGAAAAAGACTGACAGTTTTGTGTCAGTCCTGTCCTTTGGAAGGAGCTTTATTTCTTTGGCAAGCTGTCCTGTTTCGACAGTCCCTCCACTTTCCGGGCAGCACGCCAGGCAAGAGACGGCGATGGAGACAGGCAGCTGAAGGAAAACACATGGGCCTGTAGCACTGGCTCTTTTGGGACAGGATGAGGACCTGCTTCCATCAAATTTAATCAGATTTAATACTCAGCTGCTGGAAACAGCTACTATTTTGCATCTGGGGAGCAGAAAAGACATTTGGGTGAGCACAGGCAGGATGAAGGGAGAAGGTGGTGATGATTCATCCCAATATAAACACGCCGCTGCTAGGGTGGGGCAAAGTCAGTTTTGAGAGGTGCAGCAAGTGTTGGCAGCCACGTGAAATAAATGAACAAATCGAATGAAGAAAACAGGACTGGCTCCAAGTAATTCATGTGCACATGACCCACGTTTCCCTTTCCAGGATCCCAGAGTGTTCTGTGCATTTGCTGGGTTTACCTTGTATTTCAGCAGAAAAAGCTGAAGGTTTATTTCTCCCAAGTATCCACTTGTTTTACAACGGCCCATCTGGAATGGAAACCTGTGATCCTGCACAGGGTGATGAGCTGTGGGTTTGGTTTTTTGTATTCCTTTCTATTCCATACATTTTGCCCCTTTGTTTAGTGACCAGTGCTGCTCCATTACAAGAATCCTAATAAAAAATTACCAAATTCAGCTGCTGCCAGCACAGAGATGGGCTAATATTTAGCAAGACAGGTAAATTAGAAAAGCTGTCAAAATGCAAGATAGTGACTCTCTGTGGCTCAGATAATACAATGATGTCCCTTTTTAAAATTAAAGGAAATCTATTTTAAATGACTGATCCCTAAAGACATTTGCCCTGGTCAGCCTGAAAGCAGCCCTGCCTGCCCACCTCTTGGAGCTGGGTCCTCTCGTTTCACATTTACAGCTGCCATAACACATATCATGGGAAAAATCAAACCTTGCGTCACCTCTGCTGGCATCTGAGGGCAAGAGAATGAAGGAGCTTTGCACGGGGAAGGTCACAGCACGAAACGGGGCGGCTTGCTAACATTTTGGCCCACGTTTTTTCATTTTCCTCCCCCAGGCATATTGGCTGGAAGTTTGCAGTCAGTGTTTCTGATGTCAGAAACAGTAAGGGCACAGGGAATTTAAAAGCATTGCTGCTTTTGCTCAAGTGGAAAACCACATTGCTGAAGCAGAGGTTGTTCCTCTGAACACTTCAGCTGAGCATCAATGAACACTCACATCAAATCCTGCATCCACATCCTGACAGATTGCAGGAAGAGCTCAGCTCAGCACCGTGTGCTGTCTGAGAACAGCATCAGTGCAAGCTGGCACATAGGGAGTCAGCTATTCATGTAGCCTGGTGCAGTCTGAAAAAGTCCTCTTTGCAGCCTCTGCTTAAAAAGCAGATGTGTGGGATCTGGGAAGCGCCAGGACACAGAGCACTGCCCTGCCATGGATTAAATCTCAGCTTTGGCAAGGCAGCCAGCAACGATGCCTGGGTCCATTGCACACCCTTGCCACCACGTCTGATGGGTTGTATCTCCTCGCTGGTTCTACCTTCTGCTGCATGAGCTGATCTGTACACTTACACCTTGACCCTAGGTACAGAATCTTTTTATTTTAGACCTACACCGTTGTATGATAAATAACAGAGAGATCCTGAGTCCAGAAGCTTTCTTGCCCCCACACCAGCTGCCTTTATAAGAGGGAAAGCATATCCCTTGAGATCTGCCTTCCTGGATAAATTTGAGTGGCATCTCTTTAGTACTTCTTTTGAATCGAGGTAGTAGGTAATGCAAAGCAAATTAGTGCTTCTGATAACTCAGGTTTCAGAGAAACGTCAGATAATTTCTTGAAGGCAAACTGGAATGAACACAAGACTTTTATGTTCTTCCAAGATTTTTTTTTTTTTTTTTTTCTGTAAGGCTGCCCTGTTTTTTCTTCCTCTTCCTTTAGGAAATATGAGAGCTATGATCTCAAAAGATGTTGCATATGTGCATGCAAGAAACAGTACTCTGAAGGATAAAAGTGCAACCAAACACTTCCCTTCCTATTTTAATTCTGCTTCAGGCAGGAATGGAAAGAGGATATATTATCTCTGTGCACAGTCAGAAGCATCCTGTGGCATAAACTGCTGGCAAAAATGAATTGTCTATGCGAGAAAAGTTAATTAAAGAAAAGGTTTTGTGAGATCTGCATTCAAAACCATGTTGAAAGAAGTTAAATTTAAAACTGAGGTTTCTCATGTCCTACTTGCATGCACTGCCAGGGGAATGGCATACCTGATTGGAAATACAGTGCAGTGACTTCTCAGCCACCGCTCGGGGAGGGGATGTGCTGGATCAGATCTGATACTGGATCAGATCATTAGCCCATATCACCACCTAAACCAAGGCACATTCGGGTGAGGAGAGCAAATCCTTCTCAGACAGCTTGCGCCCATGCAATTCCATAGAGCTGCACGGCAGGTAGTACGAATCCAGACCAAGCAGCAATGCCCCTGTGCCGAGCAGGAGACACACAAACCTTTGAAATGGGCAGAAGCCACAGGTGACGTCCTGGTGGCTGGGTAACTGGGTCAGACAGGAGTAGAAATGATCTGTTTGGTTCCCTGCTTCCCAGCCCACATTGTAAGGCATTACCACGATAAGGAAAAGCACACTGTGTGCCAGAAATCCAGCTGAGCACTGAGAATGAATTCCAGACACCACAGTCTTTGGATCCACAAATTTCCAAGAACATTTCTGGTTCAACTGTGTATTTTCTAGCAATCCATGCAGCGAAAGGAAAACCAGAAGTTTCACTCCATAACTCTCTCTGCATCAAAGCCTCAGAGAGGTGCTCTACAGGCAAGGTATATTATTTTTATATGCCAGATAACACACTACTTTAATGAGATCCTGTCCCATTAGGGCGTCGAAGAAGCTGTTATCACTGAAATTTCATGTTTTACCAGCACAGAGTAACAGTCTGGGATAAGATGGTGTGCCCAAATGTAAAAAAATGCTAACTACATAAACAGAATATAGTTATTACACAATTATAACTTTAAAGATCAGATGGATCAGATATAGAAGCAAAAGCCCATCTAAAGGCTAAACTTGATTCATTATTAGTTACAAGTCTCATATAGGAGCTCACGTCACTTTAAAGAATGATATAACCATGAGGCATATTTATTATTAATTGCCAATAATGTCCTGCCTGCTATTTGCTGGGGAAGAGAGGGGAGAGCTGTAACTCCTGTGTAAGCACCAAGGCTTCTCACAGCAAGCAAACCAGCCCATTTCTGCCTTTATACCGAACAGGGAACTTAAACCTCAACCTCATTCTTCCTTTACGAACACAGAATATACTGCACTGTGCATGCTGCTCACATGGGTACGATATTTGGAGATGCTCATTAAAGGGTATCGTTAAGGCACACTATATGCGTTAGGATATAGCAGAGTTTAAGCACGTAGCTTTAGAGCATTATGGCTCAGCTAAGGAAGGGTCTCCATTTTTTGTTGGCATTTTTCTTTTTATTTTAGTATAAAGGTTAGGTGGAGTCACACACAGAAGTCAAAGAAATTCCAAGCTAGCTCAATAGCTCCTGGGGTGAAACAGTAGGCAGAAGATGACACAGGGTACCTAACGAAACACTGCCCAGTCAGAGAAGTTGAGAGATGGGTGAATTTTCCTGCTTTTACCAGGACATTGTTAAGACATTCCTCAGGACATCAGACCCCTGATGAAACGCCACCCAGCTGTAACGTAACCACACAGCTCCTCTCCCACTGCTGCACCGCCATGGTTGGTTGGAGTCAAAATCGGTACGACAAGGTGATGGCGTTTGAAATGAAGACTCAAACACAGCAGATGGCAAGCGTAGCCCAAAGCAAAAACAAATCCCCGAAGGAAAAAACAGAAGCAAATATCAGAGACAAGTGGGCATTTAAAGTAAACTAACAAACAAACAAACACAGGGAGACTCTTGGAAGAGTTACAAAATAATCAGACAAGAGAAAAAAAGATCAGCAGGGACAAACGTGCAATCAGGAAGGGCTCAGTTGCTTAATGCTTCTCGCTCAGTCTGAAGGAGCCTCCAGATGCTCCTTCTTACTCACATGTAACTACAAATTGTGAAACAGCTGCTTTGCAGACGGTGGCTAAGCTGAGGCTGGTCATGGTCCCTCTTGTCTCACACTGGCCCAGAGAAGAAAAACTACATTCGTTTCACCCTAATTGTGGATCCACTGGCATGGCAGATGGAAGCACAAACTAACAGATGGAATAAAGTACAGCCAATGATAGTGAAGATACAGAGGAACTACTAACAGTGACTGCTGCCAGAGGCCCAGTGGTGTCATAGATGTTAAAAATAAAGTTAGGTCAGTATCCAAATGACCTTTGGAGTTTAATGAATTGAACAAATTCATAGAATCGTAGAATGGTTTGGGTGGGAAGGGACCTTAAAGACCATCTAGTTCCAACCCCCCTGCCATGGGCAGGGACACCTTCCACTAGACCAGGTTGCTCAAAGCCTCATCCAGCCTGGCCTTGAACCCTGCCAGGGATGGGGCATCCACAGCTTCTCTGGGCAACCTGTTCCAGTGCCTCCCCACCCTCTCCGTGAAGAACTTATCTTGATATCTAATCTAAACCTCCCCACTTTCAATTTAAACCCGTTACCCCTTGTCCTGTCACTACAGGCCCTTGTAAAAAGTCCCCCCAGCTTCCTTGTAGCCCCTTCAGGTACTGGAAGGTGCTATAAGGTCTCCCTGGAGCCTTCTCTTCTCCAGGCTGAACAAGCCCAACTCTCTCAACCTTCCAAATTTGTACTGCTATAGGCTTCACAGACACAGGAAATTTAAAATTAATATGATTAACTTTCATGAAACTGTGAGATAGTTTGGAGATGAACTGCAGCAGCCCACAATATCAGTATAAATCCATTAGCTCAATTCCAACATTTCTAAGAGTGATGTACTTAAGCTTACCCTTCCGTGTTTTGGGACATTATCAATTAACTTGCCTTCCATAAACTGGTCTACCTGGTTAATAATCTGAGTCCTATGAGTTCACGCAGCAGTCACACAGCAGCAGGAAACACCACGTATTTCTTGGGTATGATCATGGCAGTACAGTTTATGCTCACAGCACTTAAAGACAACCCGATTAAAAATAGATGACTTAATTACTAGAAGATACAGTAAGTATGAGCATCCCTTTGCCCTCGGGTGTTTTGGGGGTTTTTTTTTGTGTTGCCTCCTGTGAATGGGAGATCGTTCTGTCCTGGAAAGGCCTGCTGCTGAAGAACAGCCATGAAACCTATTGCAGGCATGGCCCCGTGTGCTGGGTGGCAGCAACGCAGCTACAGCCACCCTTTCACTCTGGCTCTACAGCCCCTGGAGCTATGCTTTCGTCAGCAGATCGAGCTCTCTTCCCCTTTCCCATTTCAGATGAGCACATGAGAATAAGGTTGACGTAAACCGGTTATAATATGCATTATTCTGTGGGCAGCATACTTTAGATTGAAGTGTACTTTAAAGTCTGCTCAGCCCCCAAAACATGCCAGGGAATAGGTTTCCAACCTGCCTTCACATCAAATTCACCTGTGGTTCTGTGCTTGACCATGGGTCTGAAATGCTCCCACGGCAGAATTACTGTATCAGTGCTTACTTTCCTACCTTCCAGCTTAATTTCTGAAGCCGCTGAACAAATGCGTTTTATGCCTGTGCAACATTCAGGACAAAAAGAATATCTCTCACCTCTAATCTCCCTTTCCAAGTTCGCCGTTGCTGTAGTAGAAAGACACTGCTCTTTCCTACGCAAACAGGTTTCCAGGTGCATTATGAGGAGTGTTAAGTCAAGCCTCTTACTAGCTCCCAAGGTAAATAAATTAGGAGGAAACCTCTGCTTGAATAATTTTGCCAAGACACTTATGACTTTTATTATCAAGTCCCTGTATTTAGTTTTTCAGCATGTTTTTTACTGGAACTATAGATATTACTGTCTTCTTTTAATGCGGAGGAGACAAGAAGTGCTCTGAATAAGCACTTCTCAAGCCAGCAGCAAGTATTTTCTCTCATGCTGTTGTTAAGAATCTAATTAAACTGTCTGCTACCTTTGTTCAGCCTAAAAAGAAGGTGCTTTTCTTCTTTCATGCAGATGTTTTTCTTTAAGATCCCCCTTAAGAAAGCTTTTGCCCCAGAGGTTAATAATTTGCCTAAAAACATCCAAAGTAAATCCCTTTTTACCCCAGGCTAACTAGTCCCAGTCTGTGACAGCTGCCCACCCAGTTAATGTGTCCCATGCAGCCCCGCGTTTGGGGAAAGGAGTCGGAAGCCGTGTTAGAGGTCTCCAGCTCCTTTCCGAGACACGTAAATGCAAGGATAAGATCTTTAAGTGAGGACTCCTGGCTTCAGAAAGGCTGAGCAAGCGATGAGCACAGCCACCCCCACCTGCTCAAGGCAAGTGTCTTACTCAGTGGAGGAGACCTTGTGCTGCTCTTCTGGGGGATGCTATTTCACCTCACCAATTATCTACTTACGGGGTCTTATCAAATGACTTTCCAGTGCCCAAGAGTGTGTTTTTGATGTCTTTGCACCCTGGTTCACATCATCAGGTAAGAAAATGAAGAGTGTGTTTGTATTACCTGCGCTTTGCTTTCTGAGTTTTTGGTGGGGAGTCATAGGGTTACAGAGACTGAGGATGTAGGACTCGTTTGAAATAAGTCAGCTACCAACGGTGTTGCTGGGCTGCTGCTCCCTCCATTACCTTTTGCCAAGCTTCAGTAACAAACTACTCCCTTCATACCCTTAGCCAAACAGCACAATACATGTGAAACACAAAACCTTTAAGAAACCCTCAGGCGCGTATCATCCCTATTTACAGGCACTTACCCAAGATATATACATACACGTTCTTTCCTTTCCGTGAACTCATGCTAATTACTTAGTTGTTTGGTGGGTTGTTTTCCCCTCGTCTCCCTTCCTTGGTCATCTGAAAGAGGCCGACCAGCCACATTTAAGAAGCACTGGGAGGGTCGCTACGGGACAGAAAGGCTGAGAGATCTCAGCGCTGGCCTTCATTGCACAAACTTTGGGTGCTGCTTGGGGTGACATTGCACACAAAAATGTGTCAATAAAGTCCAAGAGGACTATGAAGGTCATTGGAGATACTGCCAAAGATTGTGTAATAATTTAACAATTAAAGCACTTTCCCAGGAGGCTGAAGTAGAAGCAGCCAAACCCTCCTCAACCCAAGGCAGTTTGAACACAGTAAGGTCAATAAAGGAGCTGCACGAGGATATAAGACTTTCAAAAAAGACTCTAGAGCCATGGTAAAATGACCACAGTGTACTTTATTTAATGATTTTGGTACCTTGTGTTGCAATAAAATAAAAAAAATCTACAAAATCCAAATATATAAAATTTTCAAGTTTTCCTTTTAAGTTTTACAAGAAAAATCAAGTCGTAACCAAGGAAATTTGTTAGTATGAAGCACTACTTTCAACTTCATTTCATCACAAGTTGCAACTTACTTAACAGACCAAAAGAACTATGGTACTGCAGTACATCAAATACTTCACACACTGTGTTCTTTACTATAGCACATGTAACCTCTGCCGCGGGAGGCAGCGGTCTCTAGCCAATAAAGACACTCTTCACAATCTGAACTCTAAAGGAATGTTTGTATACATGGATTCAGAATATATATATTTACAGGAAGATTTCTCCTTTTTTTTTTTAATAACTATTTTGATTCTTCATTTCAAATAAAATACCAAATACATTTTTACAATGTTTACAAGTCAAAGCACAAGTTCTGCAATGATTATCATTCACCTCAAGTCACTGTGCTTGTACTGGGGGGATATCTACACTGTTCCATAAACACAAATGTGATCTTCCATCACTTTATTTCTGCAACGCTGACTAAGGAGTATAAGCACAGTAACAATTATTTTAGCACAATCAGTGTATAATGCAACAGTTTACAACAGAGAACTGAGAAACTATTGGTCCATTCTGTTCAATTTGCTGTTTATCTGCCAACTGTTACGTTAGTCTTTGTCACATAAATTGTGTACAAGAGAAGAGTCAAATAACACAACTTGAATAGGAAAGAACACACATTTTTAAGGCAAATTAATAAGCAGCTTATGGTGTTTTTTTTTTTAAACTATACCCCAACAGAACCTAAAAATAAAATGCATGTTCTGCAACTGTCAATAATTATGTCTCGTTAAATTGATCTCCTCTATAAATTGATCAACATGGCTTTGAACCTGGTTATTCAAAATGAAAAGAACTCCTCCCCCCAAATCCCCAAATATAGAAAGTGCATGACTTCATATGCGCTAAAACAAAACAAAAGGCAGCTGAGGTAGTTAGATGTAAAATGTATTTAGGAAAAATAACTGAAAAAATAACTCAGGACATATACAGTAAAAATCCACTCATTTGGAATTAATTTTATATCATGCAACAACTTAAAGCAGGAAAAGTTATGTATTCTGAAACATAGTATTTAAGTAACAATAACATAGGAATGAACACAGAATATACTATTGGAATTTGAATTTCAAGTATTTGAGTCCATTTGCATGTGCATTTTTTTTACAGGCTTTTTATAGCATTAGGAAGTAATTTACTTTTTATGAGGCATCACATGAGATCCGGTCTAACTCTGGGACTGCAGCTCCTGGAAGGCCTGAAGATGTGCCACCATGTGTGCCTGGAGGCACCACCATCTCAGCTTGGCTGGACTTCTACACACCCATCCTCCACCAAGGCCACCTGAGAGTCACAGGGACAGGGATCCCACGCCTACGTCTCCTGGGGAGTGGTCGGGTAGATGTCCTGCCTGGGGGGTACCCACACTTCTGGAGCCGCATGGGATGTGTCCACGCAGGGGGGACCCACTGTATGATGTTCCTGCAGAGCCTGTGCGTACACACCCAGCCCAGGCAGAGGCCCCGTGCACCGAGACGTCCCCAGCCTCCACCTTGGACCACAGAGCCACAGCTCCTCTTGGGCCCTCCTGCCCACACCCAACACCATAACATTTCCACCCACATGGTGACCTTCTCTCATCTGGAGGGAGAGACAGTCTCCAAGAAAGTGTTGGCTTGATTCCACTCAGGATCAGCAGGGATTTCGGCTCATGTCATGGCCCCAGAACTCCAGCTAATGGCCCCTGGAACAGAGGCAGCCCCAGCTTTCCCTTCCATTCCTGCCTAGGAAGAGGAGCAGGCAGTTTTCTCTACCAAAATGCACAACTTGAGTGTGCAGGTGCAAGAGAAGTCTTCAGGTTCTGGGAATGAATGTCACAAAAAAAAAAGCCTACTTTGAGGAGACAGACAAATTTGAAGATGCCTGCCTTCAGTAGCAACAACCTAATACATCCCACTACTGGACGTGCAGGTGCCGGCTCTTCTTAGTCCTACTGTTTGATCCAACCATGGATGGTCACAACGTGGGTACCTGCAACTTGGTATCATGAGTTCTGCGTTAGGCACCTGGCTTGAAGAAATCACAGCAGGGAGCATCACAAACTGAAATGAGCTTGGCGTTATTTTGGTTTGGTTCTTATTTTGATTGTCCTGTGACACAGGGTTTGTACTTCTGAAGTGTGTGCAGATGATTTACATATACCTTATGAAAGAAAAAAGTGTATTTGTGCCTTCTTTAGTTTTTTTTTCTATTAAACAAGAAAATACCGACACTCCCTTTTTTTGCTTAATTTTACTTTCTAAGCTCCCTATGTTTTTATGATGATTTTCAGAGTTGATGTGTGATTTTGACCAACTCCCTCTGTGCAACCCGAAATGAGAAGTCGCTGATGCTCACCGTGTGCTGAACCTACTACAGTGGTGGCAGAGCCACTGGTAATTCCCAATTATACTTGCACATCCTGCACATCCTGGCATTCAAGTTTTCCTGCTCCTGCCACAGAACTAAATGGAAAACTAGAAAACTGGACTGTGAGATACCTTGGCATGGCGTGGAATTGCAGCTTTCCTCAGCATGTTTATCAGGAGTTCCTGCTCAGTTGCTCAGTTTTTTTGAGGGCAAGAGGAAGTAGGGCTGTGAGAATCTCAGTTTCTCAGAGAAGTCAAGGCTTTTTAGTTTTATGTAATCCTAAGCAGCCAAAAATTATTCTGATTTTGAAGGGGAGAGAAGTATTTTTCAGGTGTTATTTCCTAAACCACAAAGATGCTAAAAAAAGAGGCACATCTTAGAAATGGATATGAAAACCTTTTTCTTCGTTTGAAACAACAGTAAAGGCAATCCTTTGTTTTTCCCTATGCATATTGGTTTGCAAATGACAGAAAACTACAAACTGCATCTTTGAAGACTGCATTGCAGCAGCTAATAAACTTGTTTGTGCTCTTAGCACTCACCCCTACAGCCTAGGCATCCAGTTTGATGTTTCAGTGTTTTGGCATTGCAGGTATTTGACCCACAGGTATGCATCCTCTCACTTCACTGCGTCATAGCTTTTAGTGTTTGTTTATACTTTTATACACCCAGTCTCAGTGTTCACAGGCAGCATCTGCCCCATCTGTCCCTCTCCCCATCACCGGTTCAGCTGTGTCAGTGGTAGCCATTGAAGAAACTGGAAGAAAAGAGGATCTACCTGCACCTGCCTGATCCTACCCACAAGGTGCTTCTGCCTCCTCCCTGTGTGACCTAGCATTAAAAACTGAGATGTGATTTGTCAGGATCCAAATCCTAGATCAGTGTTCAGGAGTTTCAGTGGTGAAAGCATGACAGGCAAGTGTTGGAGGGCTGAGGTGGAAGGCTGGTGGGGAAAACAGGGGGACTCTTGCCTGAGCTTAGTATAAAATTTCTTTACTCCATCTTGTCCACTTTTTCCCCTGCTGCCCTAGAGCCCAGTGACTTAGGTTTTATAATGAGATGAGGATTTTCTTGAAATTTAAATGTATAACCTAAAGGATACTGGTTATTTTTTTTTCCATGAAAAATATTAAATAATAAATATATTAGTAAGCTGTCTGAAAATTTAAGCAGCTATTTTAATTTTTCCTGGAATCCAGCCAGGTATTGTGGCCTCATCCAATGACTAGCAGAACTGGAAGACCTGGAAATGCTTTAGTATTATTTCCAGCGGACTGTTTTTTGATATAAAGCCTGATACGCCTTCCTTAGATATTTTCATTGACTTAGCCTAATCATTATTGGGTGCACAATGACTGACAGTTTTACTTGACAGCAAAATTCAAGTGAGATGGAAAATATTTATTAAAGAGATTTCTTAAAAATAAATTTCACTTAGAGAGGCACTGTGAAATTTAAAAGCAAAATGCCCGTGTGCTTACTCCTGGGGCTTATTCAGCTCCATTAAAAGTCAAAAGAAAGTCATCCATTTGCTACGGCAGACCTTCAGGGAAGCCCTTTATGATTATAAACTGCCTGTAATCAAAGCAAATCCCAGTATAATAAACGCTCCTGTCCAGAGTGCTGGTGTAAGTATGACTTATTGACAGGTTCAACAGGCGGAATTTCTCTATCAGTCCTTTAAAAGTGTCTTTTGGTTTGTTGTTTTTTTTTTGCTTAGCTGTAGATGGTTCAAGAAGGTTTTGTAAGCACAACTGTTACCGAGTCTGTCTTTTAGGATCGTTTGCCTCAGAAAAAATTGCTTTGGAAGGCTTGCCTGTTTTGCTAATAGCCTAGAAACACTTTTGAACACATCTCCCCAAACCAAATCTAATTCAACAGTCAGTCTGAAAACAAACTTTTAGTTCTGTATCTTAAGAGATGAAGGGTGGAAGCACGCACACATTGGTTAGCCTTATCCGAGTATACATTTTGCTACTACTGGGTTTATTAATAGTTTTTGTAGGAATTCATTTGGAATGTCCAATGTGAATTAACTGACAGGCTCCTTGCATGTCACAAATTTCAAGAGAACAATGCATAATGAGGAAGAACAATTAATGTTGGGTTTATTTTTTTTTTTTGGTAGGGTCATGGCATCCCAATGGGCACCATTTCCAATGCACTTGGCTTACAGTAAGAAGTCAACTCTCCCATTTGCTAATGCTACGGGTCAAATCTAGAAGTCAAACCAAGTTTTGCACGGTTCTGCAGCATGAAAAATAACAATTGTTAAGATAGCATTTGATTAAAGAGGCAGGTAAGCAAGCATGGAAAGAACAGAGCTGGCTTCCACTGTTGAGACAGTCGTATACATGGAATAGCATCTGCAGGAAAATGTAGTGATGCTCATTTGCCAGAATAGATATTAGCTTGTTAATAATACACAACTCCAATGAAATATATGTCCCCCAAATATCCCCCCCCTTGAGAATCAATGGGAATTGAGATAAAAGAACTGCAGTCCTGTTGAACCAACTGCAGTGGGATGGCAGATCTGTGCTTGTTAATCCAACCTGATTCCCAGCCAGTGGCTCTTCTGTGACTCACAAATGATCTCAGAAACAAAAGGTATTTACTTCTAGGTTGCGATGGGCATACACCAAGGCTTTGGAATGATGAAGTAAGATCAGTTCAGCAGCAAAATATGACCATTATCCTTAAAAATGTTCCTGCCTTGCACTTGGTAACATTACTTCAGTATTTGCATCTTTAACTTGCTTTTCCTTCTCTAACTATAGAGAAGATCTCAATAGCCAGGTGTTACCCAAAGGAATTTTTGAGTTTTGTACTATGACATGGGAAAAGAAAGTCTGTGAGATAACCTCAGCATTGTCATCTCTCATTGGTGGGGTTTGCATATGAAACTCATAAGCACAGGAGGAAAATGGAAGCAAAGAAAAAGATCAGACCAGTATATAGTAAATTTTACAAACTTGTTTGAATGAATCTTTGAAGAAAACAGACCTGTCATGACATGCTACACTTACAGATCATTCATGAGGCTATGGATGCCTCCATAATGATTTCTGCTGAAATCAGCATGATAGCGTCCCTGCTTCTAAACAAGAAAGAATTGACGATAACTTTTAATACAGTTGAAAGTCCTTCACCAGTAATTTCCACGATGAACTGAAAGACAGAATACCTGAGCATGAACAAATGCTATGAGGGTTCACTACTCTTAAAGATTCACAGCTGTTCCCTAATTATTATAAGGCTTCTACCACATCATCTACTCATCTCCATCTTCTCTCTTTTTCCCTGCTCTACACCTTGGAAAGTGCACACCTCCCCATATCAGTGCCCCTCAGCTGTGCATGAAGAAGTTATGTGAGGGCTATTAGCACTAAAGGAACATGCACCTGCAAATCCACTGTTTGCTTATGGATGTACTGCACGAGAAACTGAGAGCATGACAAAATGCACGAGGACTTGAACAACACCAAGCCTGTAACATTCCATATACAGAAAAGCCCATCTTCTGAGCCTATTTTAAACATTAATTTTCTTTTGTGGAAGCCATCTGAGATTTATCCTCTGTAAAGAACAATTTAGAAAAGTTCTTCGACATAATCTATTCTAAAGATCTATGATTCATAAATTTAACAAACACTCATACAAAATCCTTCTTTTGAGACAACTTTGTGTCTTATTGCTAATAAACAACTCCTGTCAATATTTAAGAAGTGTCATTCACTGTCTCCCTGTGAGTTCCAGTTCATTCTAATATATCTAGAATTTTCTCAGTCAACATCTTACCTTGAGGAGAGAGAAATTGCACCATAAATAGTATTTTGGCATTAAGGTTTGTTGGTTGGGTTTTGTTGGGTTTTTTTTTGCTGTTAAAAGACTCTGCTCCTCCCTTTATTCGCTGAAACAGCAGGGGCAGCTTTTCCACAGTGTTTCACAAACATCTCTTAATCCTGACCAAAGAATCATTGCTTTGCTTTTGTGTTTCTTTTTTTTTATCTCTGGCCTCCCTGCTAAGGTTACCAGTGGAGGTGCTTCCACAGTAAAACGTGTGTACAGATTCCTCACTGGTGTACATGCATGTCCATCCCGTGCAGTCAGACCGGAGTGGGCTGTGGCAGCACCCTGCTTGAAAACTCTGTCCTGATAAAGCCAGATTGTGAGCTCTTGCTGAGCCCCGTGTTGCTGCAACTGTGTTCCTCTGAGTACCTGAGTTAGGTTAAATACTAAACCACCCACTCCTTCCTATTGATTTTTATCAACTGCAAGTGTACTAACCTATATCCTTCCTGCTTATGAAAGAACTTAAATGCTTTGCTGATCACATGCCTGTCTTTATTGCAGAGGTCAGGTTTGGTATAGCCAACATCATTAGATTTTTTTTTCCCTTCTGCTTCATGTCAAAGTAGCTAAAATCCACGTTATGGTTAAAGGAAATGAATAAAATATACCTTCTTCACTCATTCACCCAGTTCTTCGTGCTGTTGCTAAATGGGGTATGTGTTTTGTTACAGTCATTTCTCCAGGATAAACTGTTCCACAACCAACACAGTCATCTCAGAAGTGAAATTGTACTGCTGCTGGGTAGGGTGACTTTTTGATTGATAAGGAAATAGATGACCAGAACGAAATTTGGCCATTTCCCCACTGACAGTAACTAGAGCTGTCTCAATCCCAGCAATCCTCTTTTGAATACAACCTCTTGCATGTTCAAAACAAATCAAATGGATGAATGATTCATAAGATGAATGAGGAAAGCTTAGCTAGGATGAGTTTACTAACGTTGCATTTCTTTCAGATTGATCTTTCCAGTATGGGCACCACACTGAAAGCAGATAACAATGGGTTTCTTTTTTTTTCCCCCTAACTGATTAATGTTTGCTCACGGGAGCTTGATTACTGTATTACAAGTCACAAATTTGCAAGATTAAAAATGTCTGTTGAATTAATTAGCTGCAAATCAACCTAAGCAAAACTTGACAAGTTCCAAGCTGTTCCAATAAAATAAAAAAGGAGGAATCGATAGCGGCCACAAATACATGACAATATTCTGGCACTTTGAGACTATAAATAGTGGCAGCTGCCCTCTGTGCTGACAAAGGAAGATTTTTCATTGCCCATACAGTGCTGTCTAAAGGCTAAATCCTGCCCAGATCGGTGCGGCAATCTCACTGATGGCTAAAGTGTTCTCAGGGAAATAACTCCTGTGGGCTGGCCCACTAATCCAGAGGGAACTGGAGCTGGAAATGAGCTGCTGACTTTGTCTTCCCACTCAGCAAGAGCCAAGACCCACAGCGCTGGCACCGGGACTGATCACATGCAGACGCTGGCCAACATGAAGGTTATGTGTGTCCCAAAACGGGAATGCAGAGGGTGACGCTGGGAATCATCAGTGACTACTTTTGAACTTTTCCTCTGTAGCTATTGCTGTTATCTGACCCAGTCACTGAGACAATTCTAGATCTATCCATAAACCAGATCCTGTTGGAAAGTTACTACACTTTTCAAGCCCGTGATGCTGAATGGTGACTCAGACCAGGAACTCAAAACATAGACTTGAGCTGCAATGCAGCAAGTGCCTTCACGGGCTAGTAATCTCTTCCTCAGCTTCATAACATTTAAAATTATTTCTTATCAAACGTTTAAAAAACAATCTGGGACACACAGATAATAATGCAGAACACATGCTGAAAAAGCATAATTAGATAAAATGTCATAAATAGCTACTGTGCATTGATGGTACATTTGACAGGGGTATTGTTTTCAAATACATGCATTTGAATTTTATCTTTAGTACATAATCCATGAGCTAGCAAATCTTTCTTTCTGACAGCATGTATCAGGCAACTACGTATTTGTTCGATAACAAACATGCTAGTGTTTTTCAGACAAAATTCAAGTAAACCATCCCAATTATTGCAGGTTATTTACTTCATGAAGTACTGATATTAATAACTGATATTCAGTGAAACAAACAACACCAACATTAAATTGCCTCATCCCTGGGAGTGTTCAAGGCCAGGTTGAATGAGGCTTTGAGCAACCTGGTCTAGTGGAAGGTGTCCCTGCCCATGGCAGGGGGGTTGGAACTAGATGATCTTTAAGGTCCCTTCCAACCCAAACCATCCTGTGATTGTATGAAACAAAAGGTTTAATTGGTCCCTTTGCCCTTTGTCTAAATGTTTTTCTTCTTGATTAAGTAAATGTGATAAAACCTAATTTATTTTGTACAAATAGTTTTTTTCTTTGATGTTATTCTTTTACCAAAATATTTAAGATTATGAAATATAGCATTAGACATATTTCCTCCACAACTTTTCATTAAAGTACTGGCACAATACATTGCAAAGCTGTCTCCAGTAATGACTGGAATGTGTTTTCCAATAATGTTATTTTCTTTTTTGCAGTTGTCACTTGATTAGCCTTGCTGATGATGCTCCTGATGCTTCTTTTTAGGTTTAGGATTTAAATTAACTGTAAGATTGAATCCTAGTAGAATCTCAGGACTCACTGACATGTGTATACATACACACCCCCCCATATATACATGCATGTGTATATATATATTTAAATTCATTAGATACTGTAAATCTCCTGCCAAGTATGAGACATGATCCTATTATTTTTACTATGAGAAAAACAAACACTTTCACAAAGAGTGCTCTTTAGAGCATGCTCCAAACTGTGGGCACTGAACTTACTTCTTGCATTTGCCATGACCAGGGCAATTTACACACAACTTTGATATAAATGTACCATCCAGAGAAACCACGTCTGCGTCACATGCTTCAATAGACAGCACAGCTTGTTTGCCCTTTGCTCAGCCCAAACTGATCTTTGTTGGGCAAAAGAGCTGGGATGGCGAAGGGAGTGCACCACAGGCTCAGGAAACTATGGCTAAGCTACATGGTGTAGCTCTGATGTACACACGAAAGTCTGCCTGAGCTGCGACAAGGAACCAGGTGAACGTGGCCGGAGTAGCATGCAGTGCGTTATCAGCCCTGATTCAAGGCAGTGTGCAGAGGTTCAGGCTTTGTCACAGTGCTGACCATGTTCATACAGCTTTTGGTCAGGTTGGAAGGTGAGCAGAGCTGTTTTGCATCTGCCCCAATGTTGTATTGTAGACATTACTTTGGCTGGACGCAGGCAATGGCACTGGATGCGTGCAACGGCTTCGGAGTCCTCAGCACTAAGGGGACTGAATACCTAAAAATACGAGAAGTATGTTTACATTGCACATGATAACTTTGCAGTTTTGCACACAGAGGACAAACAGCCTCAAAGTTAAGAGGGAGGGAGCATGCCCTTCTCCTCAGTAGCGTGCAGCCCTATAGCCTTCCCCTGAGACATAGTAGCTAGAGGCATGAATCATTGCTAGCTGAAGAGAGAACTGAGCCTGGCTCTCCCCTTGGTCTCTGCTCACCACAAATCTACTGCTGGAAAAGCAGTCATGAGTATGTCTGTGCAAAGCACCCTCTGATAGCACCCCAGAGAACCCGAGTCCTTCGGGTAAGAAGAAAACCTGCTCAGGGGATGCTGGCAGGTTTAGGTGGGAGAGATAGGAGCTGAGCTACTCTGTGCTGTGAAAACTGAGGTGTTTCTGACCACATTTTAGGTGCTTGAACATCTAGTGTACAGAGTTCAGGAGCTCCTGGCCAGTGCAGTTTGGAGGATCACAGTATCAGCCCGAGGCCCCCACGTGCCTGCGCCGACCTCTGCGTGACGACCTGTGCCGTAGCACGCCAGGTGTCTGGTCCCTGTGTGTTGTGGCTTTCGTCCAGCCCGTGCACGAGGTTTTCCTCTCTGGGGGCTTTTTGGTGCACGAGGTGGGGGAGAGAGTGCTGGGCTGTGCCCAGGCCTTGCCCTGCATGGGCTTGTAGCACCCAAACACAGCCTACATCTTGCCTTAGCGCTGTGTTGTCTCTGAAGGCTCTTCTAGACATTCAACTAGCAGCTTTTTTACCTCGAGGAAATCACTTACCAGTGAACTTCTGTTCTGCAGTAACTTTTGCACACTAGACGGCTGAGTGGGCACTGCGATTTTATACCAGAAATACTTCTGTGAGGTTTAGTTCAGTGAAAAAACCCCCCAAACCCAAACCCAACGCTTGTTAAGAGGATGTGCGCTTCCCTACAGCAGAGCAGATGTGTAGAAAAGCTGCTAGCATGCCCAGGGCTACAGCATGCCCAGAAGTAAGATCCAGAAGCAATTGCTTCCAAAGATATCTGAAATAAGAGGCTGAAATGTACAGACACAGAAAGTGTTTGTGTCCATAGAGTCATGCCTTTGTTTCTAAGAATGTAGCATCTAGCCACACTGACAAATCCATTACATTTTTAAGTTTATCCCAACCATTCCTGGAAAACAGATTTTTAGTTACACTTTAAATTTTCTTGGCTGTTGGGTTTTTTTATTATCATTATTTTTTAAATTTTTTTTATTACAGTGCCTTGCATGGAGGAGTTTAGATTTGATCTTTCTACTAGTTGGCCACTTATCTCACCATTTCTTGTAAATCTCTATCAATGAATACAGCATCTATAACACTGCTGTAATTATGCACAACCTTCTGTGTTACCTCTCTAGCTCATGCAAATCACCCCATAAACATGCTGAAGAGGACTTTTCCCCCCTGCATCTTGTATATCTATCCTCCTTGCTCCAGGATTCAGAGTGGTCACATGGCTTACTACTGGGTATAAAAAATCGTCTGCGTAAGAATTAGGTGCCAAGCATTCAGAACAAAATGTAAGTACAGGAGCCAAGCTTACATGTTTAGAAAAAGTTCCTTTTATTGAATGCGCTGGTCAGCAATTGGCTTTTGAAAGGATCACTGGAAATGACTGGTTTCAGGGACATTTTCCAAAGTTCCCTTAAAAGGATCACCAAACGGCAACTTGGTCAAAAGGGTATATTCCTAAATCTTTGAACTAAGAAAGAAAGAAAAAGAAATGTTTTGTTTCACGCTGAGTTAGCACTAAGTTTAGAGTATGTATTTCAGTTTGAGCCAAGTGACATTCAGGCTCTTTGCATGAAGCAGATCTCCAGCTGACTTCAGTTAGGAGCTAGGAAGTGATGACCTTGACTACTGTGGTCTGAATTTGTGGTTACTCACTCAAGGCCAGGAGCCTGATTTTCTCATATTCATACCAGTATAACTGTGAAGAAATCCCACTAACCACCTGCAGTGAGGTCACTACGGTAAAACAAAGGGCCCCAGGGGACTCCTCACAGGTTAAAAATGCTTTGCAAAGGATGTGTAGGTCAGTGACACTATTCCTCTAACCTTGCATGAGCAAGGATAGAGAATGGAGATGGTTGTCTCCATCTCTCCTGCAGTGAAATCTGCTCATACCAGATGTGAAAAATCATCTCAGAAGCGGATCACTCAGCAATTTGCAGCCAAGTGAAAACAATGACGGAATTTCTCCCCAAAAAATCACTATATTTGAACTGTAGTAATCTGTTGTGGTTTTTTTAATTCCTAGATTTAAAAGAATCTGTTCTCATTTTGCATTTTATCTGTTCTATCAGAATAAAGAGGAATGGATTAAATGCTGTAATGAAAAGACATAGTTCTATAAACAATCAAAGGAGGTTTTAATAACGTAATGTCTCTGGTATATAAATGGCTGTTTGCCACTTACTCCATTTGGCTTTCTGCTGAGAGCATGGGCTTCATGTGAGCTAGTCTAATTGCTACAATTAGCAAAATTAAATGGCTTATTGTATATTTAGATAATTCTTCCCACATTCCGCATTGTTATACCACAGAATTAGTAATTACAGTGTTGGGCTTGTAAATTCATGGACACGTGTTGTGACTATTTTCATCACGCACGTCTCACAGGGACTCAACCTAAACAAGCTTGTGTAGATAGATGGATGCACAAAGCAATTTACTCTGCTTCCCACCATGCACAGGAGCAAGAGAGGCAGCAGTAGGACCCCAGCAATGTGCTGAAGTCTTTTCCTTGGCATTGTGCAGGCAGTGCCGGGGCTGCAGAGTAAATCACAACATCTCAGTCACTCTGGATGGCACGAATTCAGGGACAGAGTGGAGAAAGGGCAGTGGCTTTGGGAGCTGAATCACTGGCAGAGCCAACTAAAACTCAGTACAGCGCCACTGTTAAGGCTCTTCAGGAGTTGGATGATCAAATCACAAACACTTCAATATTGTTTATTTGGGTTCTAAAAAAACCAACAGGCTGGTTGCGAATATTTGCTGGCCAATAAAAAGTAAATGAATATATTGTGTGATTGGGAGTCCCTTTCCAAATAAAGCAGCACTCAATACTTTTAGTACGACTCATTAATTGCTCTTCTGGGGAGATAACGATATATTGGCTAGACCATCATCTATTTTAAACAAATTTGGGTTTAATAGCTATCCACCACATATTAAAAACTGCAGCTCCAATAAAATTTTAATTTACCTCCTCTGCTTAAAAGTTTACAAAATCAGGCAGCTGAGGTCTAGCATTTAATTTTGGAAGGAAAATTTTCTCAAATGTTATGGTAATTAGTGAAGAGAAAATTTGTTGATTTGCCAATGAAAATGGTGTTTATATGCCATCAAGCCCATATAACCCAAGCACAGACATATAAATCTAGCACAGGAAGCATATTTAAACTGACATAAACAAAAGTGGAAATGATTTTTTTTTTCATTATTAAATCTTCATGAAAAAGTTGCACATATTTTCAAAGAAAAAGTATTTTAAAAAAATTATCTTATTATAGAAGAAATTTCTTTGAAAATAAGAAAAAAGGTTTATCTTACATTTTTTTATATGTTTTCTGAATGAACATGGGCATGCGCTACCTCTCCTTTATCTAATTAGAGTAGTGAATGCTGCTTAAATTTCTTTTCTGTAACATACAAATCCACAACTCTCAAAACTTTAGGACCAAGTCTTTAACCAGATAAGTTAAATCTGATGTCAAATCTGTTTGATTTATTGGAACAATGCTTACATGACTCTCATTTCTAACAAAGAGCCACAATTGCTTTTCTTTACCAGAATATAATTATGAACTTTTTCATTTATATGTCATTCTGGAATGAAATTTAAAGATCTGTTTTTTTCATTATTCAAATGCAGAAGTTAAATTTTTAAATTTTTTTTTTTTTTTTTTTTTTTTTTTTGCTACTGCTGTCTTAATTGAGCTTCATTAATAGATTTTAAAACTGTCTGTGGTAAAAAAAATAGTGCATATTGATTACTAACTGTCTGTAAGGCCATCATGGGATTTCAACGTGGACTGTTTAATCTTGAGAACTTCCATAAAAAATGCTTACAGCTTCTAATGTGACTGCTCACAGCAAAACGACTGTCCATGCAGTCATCCGAGTGTTGTTCAATGGCCATCCTGTTCTCAGTGCAAGTGTCACTGACGTGACAATCGTAACAGAGCAAGATTTTGGAGGGCAAATTTTGACTTGGTGTAAAATGACTTCTTCCCCTTCCTCAAACGGCCAGACTGAATTCTGAAGACAAGCTGTGTATACGTACTGCCACGTATGGCACTGTGCACTCAGACCCTGCAGTTGTTTGCTTAAGATCAGTGTGGAAACTTTATTAAAAAAATTCTGGGAAAGTAAAGAAAGTAAATGCTAGATTTTAAACACCACCTCTGCATCCTTCCTTCCAAAACCAAACAAGGGCAAATCAAACAAACTCACCCCAAACTGTCTTCAGAAACGTTGCAAGGCAAGCACCGGTCCAGACCATAACCCTTTAAATTCTGTGTGAAACAATGTCTCTTCAATTCTGCAAGCCCTGACCAAAGGGCTTGAGAACGCTGTCCTTTGTGCCTCGCTCATGCTAAAATTTCTGAGTTGTTACAGTGGCAGCAAACACACTGAACTGTTTCCAAGAGAAACCTTCACATCTTGGATTACAAAGCTTACAATTTGTCTTGTCTGTAAAGAAAAACAGCAATTTCCTTGCACGAGCTAGCATTTGATTTTGGATCAAAGGCTCTACTGAATTCAACAGGAGAAAGGATTTCCTCCCAAAATATTTTTTTAGCAGTTTTTGCAGTGGTATATTTTCTGACAAAATATGAGTGCTTTTCTCTGAATAATCAGCTATATCTCCACGGAGGGAAGGACAATCACTTCGTACAAAGCTTCAGGTTTGGACTATCAAAGAATTATTTTATTTAAAAAATTATTCTAGAGGCAGTTGGCCACTGCTTAATTTGAAAATACCTAAGAAACCCTTGAAGCACAGGTGTTTTCTGTGTAAAGTTCCCTCTGACTTGCAGATTCCTGCACTTCCACAGATGGTTTTGTTTTGAGGAACTCGCCCCAGCAAAGAACAACAGGTATTGAACATTTCACTAATAAAAAAAGTCAACATTAAAAATGGCTAATTGAACGGATACAAACAAACACAGGCTCTGTATCTTCGGCCATTTCGTCTTACAAATATGAGTAACAGGAAAGTCTGAAATTTACCCAGCAGCATATACAGCAGTGACTACACTGGATATACCTGACAGTGAAGGTTACAGTACCAATCATCAGGTCTTCTCCATCCTGACAATGCCATTTACAACAGTAACTCTTCAGTTCTGCTTCGCTCTCCTAGAACGGATGGAAATAGTTATAGCAAATTGTTTTTTATGGAATCGCTTGGTGTCTTTACAAGCCACTTACATTTGAAGCAGGATCCATGGTTTATATTCTAAAAGTACCCATGTAGGCTTTCATATGGCATTACACTGCAAAACAAATCCATAATGTGTGAAAACCAGGTTTATATCAACCTGCAGAAGCCAGTTGATAAAATTCATGGACCAATTCTTAAAATCTAAGCTATAAAGAGAATGAAATGTATTAAAAGACTTGAGGTTTATAAAAAGTAACCTTTTTATACCATATTTTTATACTTTACAAAAATATTGAAATAATTCATGAGTTTTTCACTCTGCACCAGCTTTAAAAAAAATACTATCAAATTTTGACTTGCACCTTTAATGCATCTGAAAGCACCATCAGGGGATACTTTTAACGCAAAGGAGGATACCATTTACTAGATTAGGGAGGTATTTAGAACCCAAAAGCTTGCAGCAAAAGCACTCTATTACAAGAGATTCGACGTAATTTTTAGACATATCTAGACACAAGTCTTGAACAGAAGAGGCAGAAGAGGGTCTTCCACATAACTTGCTTATATTATACTTCGGTGAATATACTTACTAAGAGGTGGCTGAAAGCCTTTAAAAGACATCACTTTCACCTTGGGTGGGAAAAATCAGAGCTGTCTCTACACGTTGAGAACTTGATTGGTCTTTCCTGCTTCTTGTTCAGGTAGGGCTCGTGCCACTCATTATCTGTCCCTCAGGCAATATCAACCTTGCAGTTATAGAATGTTTGGCACTAGAAGGGTATGGCATGTCACAGTCTCTTGTCACCCCTGCATACATTCACACACTGAATCACGCATTTTCAGTCCTGAAACAGAGAGGTTTCAGTGTGTTCATCTCCTCAGGGTTTCTTCTGAAATGTCTGAATGGGGTCCTCCAAAAAGTTTAGAATACGAAAACTATACTTCCCTGTTTTTTTACAGATAGAGATATAATATTTTTTTCTTTTTTTGCAAATTGAACACTGAATCATGATTATCATTTAATGTACATCACTACGTGCTAGAGCTCCTTATCTCTCCTGAAAACCAGAAGTGAGCTGCATAGGATTTCTCTCGAAAGTAACGTAAAGGACTTAAATTGCATTTAAAGAGACTTTGAAATTCCACAGAAAGCAAACAGTTCTGGCAATATTAATGTTTATGACCTAATTAATCAGAATTTAGTTTATTTTCCATTGACAGCCTTACAAACACGATGATGTATCTTTTTAATTAAGAGCTATTTTGCAAACCTATTCTAACCTGAATGGTTGATTTATGGGAGTGTTGAAGACTACTATGCTCCTATTTTTACCCAGATAACAGTTTTCCTAACAGCAACATGGAGTGCTACAGTTTTGTTATTTTTGAAAGGGTTTCTTTTTGTTTGTTTTGTTTGATTTTGCCATTCATTATGCAAATATCAATCATACATTTCTAAAATAAAATGCACTACTGGCTAAAATTGAAAGCTCCGGTCAGAGC
Source organism: Eurypyga helias (assembly GCF_000690775.1). Lineage (NCBI taxonomy): Eukaryota > Metazoa > Chordata > Aves > Eurypygiformes > Eurypygidae > Eurypyga > Eurypyga helias. The sequence continues at coordinate 49,962 of NW_010248702.1, forward strand.
CTTCCTATTGGTTTGATTACAAGTACTGTGCAGTCAGAGCTTCATAGCAGCAAGAGGTCGTGGTTGAGTTTCCCCAGCTGAAGTAACTGATCTGTATGTATGGGTCGGGGTTTGGGTGTTTTTTGAGGCTTTCAGGTGATGCTGCTGTATCAGTGTCCTGCAGACAGACTGCACACAGTGGATCAAATGATAATCATGATGATAGCCAGACTAAGAACACGACAGCTTGCTGCTCTACTTGTGGTACACAGTTTAGTTATTCCTACAGCCTTACTGTCAACCCTCAATTTGGACTGCAATGTCGGAGCTTCTTCAAGCTGTGGTTTTGTTTTCTTTACAACGTGGTTTCATATTCCAAGCGCTCCTGGATAAGGGTGTCATCTTTATACTGTAGCCGTGGCGGAGCAGGGGAACATTCAAACGCTAAGATCGCCTTCCTCAGGCTCCTGTCCAACACGTGTCTCTCCCACGCTGGGTACCTGTTCCTGAACAGATCGATTTTAATGACAGACTCCTCAATCCTTGGTGGCCGGGATGAAGGTGTGGACGGTGCGGTGGGTCTCACCTGAAACACAGGCACACACCCATCCCTCTCCGCGAATTTTTGATCCCGCTCGCTCGTGACACTCCGGTTGTTGGAGATGGACCGTAGAGTGTTTGTTGCCACTTCTGGGGGTAGGGTGAAGGCAGCGGCAGGGTCCTCACAAGCACAGCTTGGTGACTGCCCAAACCTCGGTCCGTTGGGGTGAAAGAAGGCATAGTACATTAGCATAAAAACAATGCCTGTTAAAAAGCTGCTGAACACTACACACAGTGCTGGTATGGCAAATGCATCCGAGATCGGTGGGGCCTTGTACAGATACCACAGAGCACTCAAGGCGGTGTTTTCTAAAAGGATCACAAAATAGTAAATGAAAAGCCTACAGCGTGTCCTTCCTTCCTTGACATTGAACCAGCTGAAGATATAGATTATCCCAACGACCATGTCGAAAACTATCTCCTCCCATTTAGTGATGCAAAACTCTGTCTCGCAGTGGACGATCCAGAAGGTCATGATGCACCAGTGCAGCACGATGAAGATCCCAAAGTACAGCTGGAAAACCGAGGCAAACAGAGCAAAAGTAATAACCCGTGCTGCAATTGTGAAGAAATGCCAGCAAAACTGGATTATAACAGCCATGTAACTGATGGGTTTCTTGTCATCACGGGAGTCACGGAGGGCCTTTTGGTAGGAAGCCAAAGCCCAAGCCAGGGATACAAGAGATGCTGCAGCAGTAAGACCTAGGAGGAAACAGGAGATGCAGTTAAGTCATAATTAGTATATCAGCAATTAGTTGAAACCGGTGAGATCCTTGCTGCTTTAAATATGATCATCACCACTCACATAACAAAATCTCTTACTTCTTCAGCTCAGCCAGCTCTGAGAATGGACTTCTACTGCTGAGATTTCATTCCCTTCATAAGTACACTGGTGTGTGGGACACAAAAGAATAGGAGTGGCTAGCAAAATACACCAAAATGCTTCTCTAGCCATTTTGGGAATGAACCATTGATTTAAGAGTAACCATTGTGGTTAGTGTTTTAAAGAAGGAATATGAATTTTCTGATTTTGATAAGTCATTAAAGAAGCCTAATCTAAAGCAACCAAGTCTTTCTAATTAAAATTAGAATCATATCCATATAAACTAAATCAATAACAGTGTAAGCATAAATCTACATTTAAAAAGTAAATGAAATAAAATAATTAAAATTAAGTTAAATTTATTAAATAAATTAAATACTAAAATAACGCATGTTACATCAAAGTTTAAACTAACTGCCTCACTCTTGCTGAGAGAAAAATATTGCCCACTTTGATATTTTCACCACTTTTAAACAGAATTTTAACAAGTAGAAAATGTCAAAACTTTATTTAATACCTGTTGGAAATTAAATTAGTTTTACAAATACTAGAATTATCTACTTAATTAAAATTCTGACTATAGATGCTATTAAGTAGGGAGTTATGACTTAATGTTCATATAGCCATGAACAAGGCCCTGAACTATAATGTTTCTGGAAAACCTGTCAAATAATTTTTACTAAAAGAATTCAATATAGAATTATTTCTCAACAGATTTTCAAGTATTTTTTTAATGAAAATGATTCCTATTCACTTGAAAATAGAAGAACCATAAACCATTTTTTTTAAAATCTTACTATGCTTATTTTGAATATATATAATTCTTTTTTCTTCAAGTCAGTTTGATTGTTTTCAGTAGGTAAACTTAAAAGAAAAAGTTGCTTTGCAACTGAATTGGGTTTTTACACTAATCTTTTATTTCCATACACTACCAGAAAAATACCTTACATCCCCATTAAGATGTGATATAGTTCAACATAATTATTTAAATGGTTAACATTCACATAGCATTCTGTTAGAAAAAAATTATAATTCTACTTTACCATAATATTAATTTTTATTTACTTATGACTCGTATCAAGCTGCTTTAGATGGAAATGGGAACTTAACTGAAATGCAAAACCCCAGACTTTTCAATGTATTTATTATTTTAAAAAAATTGCAATAAATATGTTGTTTACAGAGGAAAAATGTATCAAATATTTTATACTTAAAACCCTTTTATTACTAGAGCAAATTTTACATATAGTTAATGAATGAATTCATAAGTCTCAGCATCCCAAAATGAGCATTTATTCATAGACCATTTAAAGATAATGATGCTCCAGCTTACTCTGTTTCTACGCAGTTCCTTAACTTTGAACTAGTTATTGAAGTAAATCAAACTGAAATGAAGAAAACATTTCCTTTGTTTGCTGTTAAAAGCTGTTTAATCATTCCAATAGCCTTTCATTCAGAATGCATAGACCGTATTTTTCTTCCCTGTTCAGTTGCTTGCTTTAGAACCTAACCATCAAGAATATATTTCTTAAATATTATTAATTTCATGCCTTTTAATTTCATGCCTTTTTTTTTTTTTAATACAGAGTGGTAAGTTTGAGCCTGCATACATGTTGCTACTCTATTTTGAAAAAGTTTATTTCAAAGCAGAAAAGTGTAAGTTATGGATAAAACGCTAGATTCGGAAGGAAAACAAACCTGTTTAAGCAATCCACCTGGCTTAACACACTACGATTTTGCTCAGTAAGTAGTACAGAGGGATTTGTTGCTTTCAGGAGGGATTGTGTTTGCCAGTGTTTCTTCCTCAGTCACTGGCAGGGTGTTAATTATGTTGTGAGCTTCCATGAAACCATGAATTTGAAACCTTTTTGTTTTAAAACTACAGATAATAATAAACAGCAGCAGACATCTAGAACAAACATTCCAGGGAGAATTTTTAATAAAACTTCATAATTTTTCTTCCCACGTAGATGCCTGGATGCCAGAACACCAACGTTACTTCTGGAATCCTCCTTCATGGAGGGAATAAACTATCAGCGATGAAGACAGGTATAAACTGTTATTTCCATTTCTGACATGCATATTTGCTTTTCATGCTGGGCTGCATTTCAGTGACCATTATCTCTGGAGACAACACTAACAGCTGAAAAAGTAAGTTCTCATTTTCCTGCAAGAACATTTTAAGTATTGAAAAACCACCATTCTTTTCCCTTATGAAATAAAACCTTTGGAAAGGTAGATGAATAGGATAAAGGATAAGAGAATCTTTCAATACAAATGAGCCACTCTGAGCAATAGCTCAAAAATAGCATTATCAGCATAGGAAAGAATAACGCGCGAGAGAAATCCATGTATTTTCTTTGCAAATCTGTCTTTAATGACCTCACACACTCCTCCAGAGGTTTGTAGAGATATCATCAGTTTTGCATTAGGAGGTGTAAAATCATTCAATAATGCACACACACTGTTCCAAATAAAATGTTAAAATTCATTGGAATTTCCACTGTTCTATTGCTAATTAATTCATAGTCATTTTCTGGGACAGAAAGGAGCAAGTACAATAGCAATGTAATTCTGTTATTTAAATAGTCATTAATATGGAAACATCCTTTTCTTTTACAGGACAAACTCAGGGATACTGGCATCTAGGAGAGAAAAGGAGACAAGGGAACGTACAAAAGGGAAGAATCTCTAGTTAAATATTATGGATCTACTCTTGTGCTATTGGCAATGGTGTTAGGGATATAGAGTTAAGATAAGGCGAAAGGCTTCATGGGCACCATCTATTTTGCTTTACTGATGAGACAAAGCACTAGGGAATTATTAAAAGTATAATTAATAATGAGAGCACTAATGTAAAAATGATGCAAATGGCAGTTTGCTAATAAAGAAATGTCACTATATAAATAATTCCCTAGGAACAGTTAGGGATAAAGTGAATTATTGTGGCACTGAATGGCTAATTCATTAGTTAGAACATATTGATGCATTTGCTGAGTATGTGCTCACAGAAACCTCCTTGTCCATATTTCAAAAGAACTAAAATAAATTTCTATTACTAGCAAAACAAAACAAATGCGACACCAGGAAAAAGGAATAGAATATCCTACAGACCTAATGCAAACCTAGTAATTTGGTTTCTGTAGTCAGGAAAGCTTATTTGCCGTTCAGAAATGAACGGAGGAGACTGGACTGTGATCTGCAGAGCCACTGTTCGTGAAGGACAAGCACCAGCTTTCCCGCTTGCTCAGCTGCAGACTCCGCACTGACTCTTCGGGCACTGCAGCAGCTTGCTGGTGTGAGTCTTCCATATCAGAGCCATGTATTTACAGTCTTGATCTTGGAAATTAAGATTAAGTAGCCATTCTCAGTGAATATATACACAAGAAACTAATATGTTACAGATTGTTAAAAGCCTAGGAAAGCAGGATTTCTCTAAAATGGCCTTGGGAAACATGAAAACACATTCCTGTTTTTTTCCTTTTCTAAAGCTGAACCTTCAAATTTTTTCTTGCAGTATATGATTTGGTCTCTAAAGTTCTGTCCTGAAGGGGAAAGAAATACAGGCTTTGCACAGGAAAAAGATCATTTCACATATTGCATCAGGCAAATGATGCTTTTGTTTGTTTCTAAAATGGACACTTGAAAAACTCTGAATAGCAATTAGTTGGGAGTGTACCTACCCACCTCCAGCCTTCATAGTTTAGCCCACTGACGTTGGCCTCAATAGTGAGACTAGCCCATATTTCATTGCATCAGGACAACTTTCTGTCAGGAACTAATTAGAATCTGTTTTGAGTGAAAAAGACAATTTAATCTCTTTTATTCTGTTAGTGGCTTGCATTACTTAATTATATTATTTGTATCAAGGAATGACAACTTTGTAATTACAGATGAGATTCAGATGTCTTTAAGATAGTGCACTTTCTCTCTGAAAACAAAGAACAAAGAACCTTCCCTGGAAATTATTAATTTCTCCATATATAAGAGATGTTCTTGCATTTTATAGACCGTGGCATATCTGTACTCATACTTTAAATATAATACATAATACATTGCAACAAGATACAGCCCATTAAAGACAAGACAAAAAACCAGGAATACGATTCTCACAAGTGAAAGCAAATATATATGAGGGAAAAGAGAATGTATACAGAGATGGATAAATTTACAAATGCAATATTATTTCAGGGGAGCAAGCTCAAATACCTACAGGAGAGCCAATGAAGTACTCCTCAACTGTATTTGGGAGAAATCTGACTGAAGTGTTTTGTTTATGAGTAATCCAAATAGAATTGCTCACAACAAATAAAGGTTTTCCATGTTACACCTCTGCTTGGCAATTCACAACCTAATTGTATCCTGCTGACACCTCTGTCTTTGCATTATGGTTCTTCTAATTTATTTAACTTTGAGGAATTCAATTCAATGTCTAAGCAGCATATATGAAATTACTAGTTTGTATTTTTCTCCCACTTCCACAATATAATCTTTAGACTGGGATGTAACTGGGGAAAAAAAAAAAAAAAAAGTGTGTCTCATTCTCACACTGATCTGATCTTACTCCTGGTTTGTAAAGGCATATTCAGGTCCATAAGCTATTTTTTTAAAAAACACAACAGTCCATAGATGCTATGTAGAATAAGTACACAACATCTCAGCTCAATTAATGTAAAAGCAGGAATACCAGATGCATCAGGACATTTGGGCATGGCAACATCACCTGGGATGTGTGACTGTGAAACATTTTTTAAGGAATCCTATTTTTGTGAATTTCCTACCCAGTGGGAGCAGTGACATTATAAGCACCCAAGCTTGCAGGTGCTTCTCTAAACCAAAGCCAAGGATGTCTAACATTCATAGTCCCCCTTAAGGCCTTAATCCTGTAGGAAAGAGTATATCACGACTGCATCCCTCCAGCTTTAGAAAACGGCTTGCTATGTTTACACAGCTTTTGCCATGCTGCTCAGCAGATATAGCTACCAGCTTGATGTTCACCTGGAGGCCTTGAAGGCAGCCTGACAACGCTCCGTGGGTTTCTGCACTAATTCTTTTATTCCCATACACTAGTGTGGGAATTTATGATGTGATATACATACTGTGTTTCCACTAGTTCAGTATACAGCACGCTTTATATGCTTCAGGGGCAGCTTCTGATCATGTCAGGGCCTGTGTGTCCAGGTTCTCAGTATGTCTGATTCCACGACCAATACTGTGAAAAGAAACCTAAAGGTGAAGCTTACTTTTTTATGCTTTCCTGTTATCTAAAGGGATAACAGTATATATATATATATATATATCTTGCCCTTATCTCAATTAATTCCTTCCTTGATGACTGCAGAAGTAGTCTGCTGGGGTAAGCTGTAGCACTGTACTGATGTGTCCGTACTGGAATCTGTCCTTATGGCTTTAAGACTGTCACCAGCTTTCATAGAGATGTTTCATAGAGACATGGGCTTGTTCAGCCTGGAGAAGAGAAGGCTCTGGGGAGACCTTATAGCACCTTCCAGTACCTGAAGGGGCCAACAAGGAAGCTGGGGGGGGACTTTTTACAGGGCCTGTAGTGACGGGACAAGAAGTAATGGATTTAAACTGAAAGCAAGGAGATTTAGATTGGATATCAGGAAGAAATTCTTCACGGAGAGGGTGTAAAGCACTGGAACAGGTTGCCCAGAGGAGCTGTGGATGCCCCATCCCCGAAAGTGGTCAGGCCAGGCTGGACGAGGCTTGGCTTTGAGCGATCCAGTAGAAGGTGTCCCTGCCCATGGCAGGGGGGTTGGAACTAGATGGTCTTTAAGGTCCCTTCCAACCTAAACCATTCTATGGTTTCATGTACAGGGATCCTTGCTGACAGAGTCTTTGCTGGCACATTTCTTTTTCAGAAGAGAGAAGCACCACTAACTTAATGTCTGGAACCCTACTGAAATATTCCACTTGTGTAGTTTTAGGTTTAAACTGTTTACTACCCACAAATATGGGAGTGACAGTGTCTGAAGATATCTCTATTAGTTCATATTTCCAGTGTTTGCCACAGACTGCATTCACAACTGTGGATATTCAAAGCAATATAGATGGTTTTGTCAGCTTGCCTGCCAACATTCAGCTTAACTTTCTTACACTTACGTACTCTGGTGGGGTAATATAGCATAAGGCATATGACAGCAACTTTGCCTTGTTGAAATGTAAGTCAGATTTATGCCTGATATATCTTCTCCTAAGTGTTAGGTAATGTTTAGAGAATATGATAGCATATATAGGAATAATTTCTCCCATGATTCCTTTCAGCTTCTTTCTAAAGACAGTCCTGGTGAGATAACTTCAGGTTGTTTCTTTAATTTGGCTCTCCACAACAATTTACCATTGACCTGGAAGTCCAGAAACATTATATATGTTAAATGGTATTTTCAACCTTACTCATTTTACCTACTCCTATTTTTTTTTTCCAGCAGTTGTTTGGACTCTGTGTCAGTTGACCAAAGTCAACTGACAACAGGTTGGCTTATTGTATGTATCTGTGCTGGTTTTGGCTGCCACGCTTAATTTTCTTCACAATAGCTAGCATGGGGCTATGTTCTGGATTTGTGCTGTAAACAGTGTTGATAACACATGGGTGTTTTCATTACTGCTGAGCAGTGCTTACACAGAGTTAAGGCCTTTTCTGCTCCTCACACCACTCTGCCAGCAAGCAGGCTGAGGGTGCACAAAGATTTGGGAGGGGACAGAGCTGGAACATCTGTCCCCAACTGACCAAAGTGATATTCCATACCACATGACATCATGCTCAGTATATAAAGCTGGGGTAAGAAGGAGGAAGGGGGGAAATTTGGAGTGATGGCATTTGTCTTCCCAAGTAACCGTTATGCGTGATGGAGCCCCGCTTTCCTGGCGATGGCTGAACACCTGCCTGACGATGGGAAGTGGTGAATGTATTCCTTGTTTTGCTTTGGTTGTGTGCGCATCTTTTGCATGGCCTATTAAACTGTTTTTGTCTCAACCCATGAGTTTTCTCTTTTACCCTTCCAATTCTAGCTACCATCCCTCTGCAGAGGAGTGAGCGAGTGGCTGTGTAGTCCTTAGTTGCTTGCCAGGTCAAACTACAAGTTTCTTTAGCAGATTCTTAGTGTCTGTACCAGACACCTGACTGATGATTTACTTCTTGCTGCACTCAAGGTCATATCCACATTATTCTAACTCATACTGTTGAGATGCTTCTGCTAGGCAGCAACTGTGGTCATAATTTTGAACAGATGCACAGCTGAATAACGGTCATAATTTTATTTTAAGCTAACATCAAGAACAGTTTCCCTTTGCCTCTCCCTCAAATCCAAACTAAGTCTTTTGCCCAAATTTTGTTGTTAGTACCCCAGGAGTACTTCTGGAAACTGTGAATTAAATCTACTACAGATAAATAAAATCAATTTAGAATGTAGGGACCACAAGAACCATGAAAGTTGGACCTCCCCTGTCTTTCAAGAGACCTTCAGCTCTCTCTTTCTTCACAGAGAGCTAATGATGAAAGCACCTGGGGGCACAACAAACAAAAGCTCTGCTACCTTCTCGTCAATATGTAAAAGCAACTGACTTTAAGATACTTGAACTGAAGTCACACTACCAGAATATGCTGGCTAAGGCCAGTTACTACCTGACTGAGCATCCTGGGTGATCTCTTCTCCTCCCTCAGAAATACATTTTCCTAATTTTTGTTGGTTTCTTGTTCTACTAAAGAAGTGTTATATTTATATTACAATTCAGGAGTCCTCATTATCCACTAATCAAGTCCAGTCCTTCACAGGCAGTGACAACCCTCAGGTACGCATGTATGTCAGGCAGTCTGTATGCTGCCAGGTTTGGCAAGACAGCATGAGATCATTTCGCCTGTTAGGAAGCTAAACTTAGACTTCTGTACTTTCACAGCTAGACTCCTTGTCTGTTAGGTAATTTGGTGTCTTTATATTCCAGTGAAGTACATGCAGCATAAACATACCCACTGACTCCAGGCTCATTTCCATGATTTGAACATTTCTTCTTAGGCAAAAAGTGCTTTTGATGTCTTGAGGTTGCTGCAAGTAGCTTAGAGAAATCAAGGGATTATGTGGAGACTGCAGCAACCCCAAGCAGAGCAAAACCCCTGCCGTTAGCTCTTGAGGAGAAACAACATCATGATGACATAATGCTAAGCTAAAGATAGGGCACCATCTATGGGAGAAGGCTCCACCTGCACTGCTCAGTCCAATGCAGTGCAGTCGGACACCTTCCATAAAGCCAATGGAAGAAGCAGTAGCACTTCTCCCTGCTACCCAACAGGAGAAAGAGAAAAACATGTAGTCTACAAGACATGTAAAAAATCCTCCTAAAACATAAGTTTTGAGGAAACTCTTTCTGTCAATCCACATTCCTGTGATTTTACCTTTATTTTTCTTTTGAGCTTTTATATCCTTTTGCTCATGCAACTTCTGGACAAAGTGTCTCTTGCTATATTCCACTGATTTGGAGGAACCAAATTTTTCATTCCAAGGTTGCTAACAACAGAAATTGTCTTACCAGAAACACTTCGGAAAAATATTCATCAACTGAAGAAAAAAAAGAATTACAGAATCACAGAAGCACAGAATGGTTTGGGTTGGAAAGGACCTTAAAGACCATCTAGTTCCAACCCCCCTGCCATGGGCAGGGACACCTTCTACTGGATCAGTTTGGTCAAAGCCTCTTCCAGCCTGGCCTTGAACACTTCCAGGGATGGGGCATCCACAGCTCCTCTGGGCAACCTGTTCCAGCGCTTTACACCCTCTCCGTGAAGAAGTTCTTC
>NW_010248703.1:0-1983 GCF_000690775.1 Eurypyga helias
AATCACCTCCTCGTTTTCCACGTCCAGTGAACAGTATAAATATTGTCCCCAAATCCCAGCTACTTTGTTACTGATTGACACTTTGTTCTCTCTTGTGGTAAGAAAAACATGGGACTCTTTTTTTTTTTTTTTGGTAGATTACAAAAATTCAAGAACATTGTTCTGATTTAAGAAACAGCTTTATGACTGGAGGGATAGGAATTACTGTAATGGGTATGAAATTTACAGGAACCATTATAAAACCTCTTGAGGCCTTTATATCAGGACCTCCACCAGTCTCTGGTTTGATACTGCCACGTGGGCTTTGCAGGGGATGTAAGATGAGGATACGGTTTCTCTCTTCTCTGAACCTTAGTTTGCTACATCTGTCTGTCATCCTCAGAACTTGTCTTTCACTGATTTGGGCTAAATTTCTGAACTCTTCCTCCATTGGCTGGCTAGAAAATCGTTGTCTTTACAAGTCTTACGATGCTTAATCTTGGCTAAACAGGATGTAACCAGCAGACGTTTGTAAATGCAACTTCACGCTGGTGTTTTGGGAATAGGGCAGCCGTTGCCCGTTAGAACTCATAATCTTTTACATGTGCTGGTGACTTCTGAAGTGTGTACATGCCATCGGCATATATGGAAGGCCCCACATTCCCAAGGAAGTGTGGAAATGTGCTGGTGGGCAACGTGCTGGTTTTATCTGAAGAACGATCCCAGCCCCAAAGCTGCGAGCAGCCCAGCTCCATCACTCTGTGATGCTCTCCACTGTGTGAGGGAACAGCACCGATCTCAAAATGAGGTTTCATCCTCCTGTGTTAATCCCCACACAAAAGGTACCTCACACCAAACAGAAGCCTTGGACAGAAGTGAAGAAATCACGCCCTTGTAAAAAGTCCCCCTCCAGCTTTCTTGCTGGCCCGTTCAGGTACTGGAAGGCTGCTTCTGTTTGGAAAGACCACTGGCAGAGAGACAGGCTTTAATCAGATTTCCTGCTCCCCTCGCTTCACAGCAGGCGGCATTCTGCATTTAGCTCACAGGGCCTGCTTCTGCAGCACCCTGGCAGACGGAACTCTGACCAGCAACCCACCAGGAGCTCTTTGGCTCCTGGCCCTGCCCCAGACATGCTGGCTGCCCTTGCAAACCTCTCTTCGCCTCCCCGGTGCCTGGTCTGTAAAACGGACTTGCTCCCTTGCAGTGTGATGTGCTTTAACGCTTTCAAGTTGCTTTCCTTTGAAGGCACGTGGGGAGCTCTGCGCGTTTCTGGGCTCTGCCGGCTTTGATGGCAGGAGAACGAAGCAGGCATGGGTCTTGCAGTAGAGACACCCAGAAGGCTGGATTTCTGTCTGTTGTTTTCGGTTGTCAGTTCCTGTGGCTGATTTTATACCAAACGCACTGAAATGCTAGGGATGTGTTTATCATATTTAGGACCAACCTTGCTTGGAGGAAAACTTCATCTGCTTTCTCTCGGTGCTCAGCCCCTAGGAAACTAGCTGGAACAGGAGACCACTCAGAACTAGCACACGTAGCAGCGTGGTCCCAAACATCCTCTTTTATTCACCAGCAGAGATTTTACCAGTGATGCAGTTTTAGTTTGCAAAGCCTGAGGTATTTCCACAGGCAAAAAAATCACATAATTGTGGCATCTAGCATGAAGGTCTTCAGGCCGTCTCTGCGGTAAGAACAGAGGCGGGTGCCCTCAGTGTCTGCCGGGTGGTGGGGACCCTGTCCCCCTTGAGCTGAGGTGACAGCTCAGCAGCGGCACCAGCTCGGGGCAGCCCTGGCGAGGTGTCCCCTGCGCGGCGAGGCCAGACTCGGGCCCCTGGGTGTCCCTCCCAGGCCTGCCCGAGCTGCGCGCTTCCCTGCCTTCACAGCCATCGCATGCCAGCCGTGCATGAGGAAGGAACCCTCGCGCTGAAACGAGAGAGCGGTGTTCCCTTTTCTTTTTTTTTCCTTCGTTTTTCTGCAGGAAAGGTCTGCTAGAAAAGCCCCTCTGCT
>NW_010248703.1:2039-11812 GCF_000690775.1 Eurypyga helias
GCTTGACCCGCCCCCCCTTCCCCCTCCCCCCGCGGATACAAGCTGCAAGCGCCGTAAGCAGCTCAGGAAGAAGGAGGCTGCTGAGAACCAATACGAAAGATGCACTTTTCTCTCACAGGCACATCCCACCCACTTTTTTGTCCCCTCTCTTTTCACATTTGAGCAGTCTAGGTCACCTGCGCCCAAGGGATATTACCTGTTGCAGGGGTCGGGCTGCTGCTGCTGCGCCTGATCTTTCTCCTTTTTTTCCTCTACAGCTGCAACAGCTGTTTGTTAGGAGATCACCCCTCCTCTTTCCTCTTCCCCCACCCCACGACGTCACCGCAAGTAGCGCTAATCAGGAACAGCACCGCGCTTCCCGAGAACCGAGTTTCTAACCCCAAATGTCTCCGCTCCGTTTTCCCTGCTCCTCACCCAGCCTAGATCAGCCTAACCTCACCTATCCTACCCCAGCCTAACCTACCCTAACCTAAATTGGTTTCTTGCTGTTGTACCAGTAAGCCAGCCTGTAAATCCCATGAACTTTGTCTCTTAACCCAGAGCAGTATTTTGAAGGAATACTGGAGAGAAGGAATGCAAAATTAAAAATTTGGTTTTCTGTTTAAAGTCATTAGCACTACAGCAATGCGAGCAGCGCTGCGAAATGTTAAGGAAGGCTGGGAGCCTAGCACAAAAGGAGCACTTTAAATTACTTAGAAAGAGGAAAGAATTTTCCACTTCTTGTCTAGAATTGTCTATTCCTGCCCGTGTGAAATATGGGCACTACTGGCACAGGAAATGTACGTGTGCATCCCAGTGTTCTTCTGCCCTGAAATGTCTACGGCACCTCAGCATAAATCAGATAAATTAGAATGTCATAACATGTTTTAAGAGCTCCCTTCTGGCAATAAGTAAGTTTTCCCACTGGCACTCATGTTGAAAGCACGTCCCATCCTACAGTGAGTTTTGAAATGTTATGACTGAAGGAGTCACCAAGGACATAATGAGCATTGGATCTTACATGTAAGTACAAAGAGCCTGGGGAATAAAACGTGCCTTAATGGGTCTCATCCTGACTGTAAGTGGCGCTGAGCTCCTGGCAAGACCATCTCCCCTCCCAGTGGTGTCCTAGAGGGGTGAGAAATGTTTTCCAGGCAAGGGGATGATTCCCTGACAAACAGAATGGAACACCATGCTTTTTCCTGGTCCCGTCTCATCATCCGGGACCTGAACAGGAGGGTTGTGCGATTATGCCTGGCTTTCCTGCTGGTGTTGCAGCTCGCTTTGGCTGCACCAGAATCATCATCTTTTTCTAGGCTAAGGCATGTATTTCTTTCTCAGGAGGAAATAATGAATCAGTGTTAAATAAAGGATTAAACAAATGGCTATTGAAGAGCCCAGCCCATAGCTCTTGCACAACAGCTCCCAGGCTTCGTGTCTCTGGGAGGACAACCGGAGTGACTAATGCTGCCAGGAGCTGACCCCGTGACTGTAACAAGATCCAGCAGTGGGAAGAAGAGGTCTTTCCAAACACCAGTCCAATAACCAAATGCAACAGAAACTCACTTAGTTTTGTGATGTGCAAAATCCCTCTTGTGGGCACCTGCCAAGGTAAATCTCCCACAGACAGCGAGGGCATCTGCAAGAGCTTGCAAGCTGGGCACTGGTTCCCTTCCATGGTGCGGGGCTGTGCCATGGCACAGCCTGGCAGGACTCAGGACCTGGATGAGCTCGGGAAGGGGGCCCATGTGCACCTCACAAGGTCCAGTGAGGCCAAGTGCAAGATGCTGCACGTGGGTCAGGGCAGCCCCCGGGGATGGGGATGAAGGGGTTGAGAGCAGCCCTGCAGAGAAGGACCTCAGGGGAGAGAAGTTGGGGGGTGGGGGATGGGAGGGGGCTGCTGGATGAAAAGCAGGATGTGATTAGAGCCCACTGCCCTGTGCTGGCGTCCCTGCACCAGCCAGTCCTACCCAGCCCCAGACAGGGCTTTAGAGCAAAACGACCGGCGCTGAGGAGGTGTGCCCACCACCAGCGTGTTTTAAGGGCTTTCCTTGGACAGCAGCTTGGCCCTGCGGACTGGATGACCATCGCTTTCTGGAAAGAAGTCTCCTGGTGCGATGGCTTGTAAAAGGAGTGGCAGCATCCTCCAAAGGGAATGATGTTGGTGCACTCCTAGCCTGTCCTGTGATAAGGAGCAAGGCGCTGCAAGGGCGATGACTAGAAAATTTGCTTCAGAGTTGTACTTCTGTCCTGAACTATGATGCTGTTACAAACACACCCATTGGAGTGAACCGTCACTCCACTGCAGCGGTGCAGCTCATACACCCACTGTTAATGGATATTCAAGTTCTTCTGTGGGAGATGCAGAATGCAATTCAGCCAGTGGGTTGTAGTAGATCTGGCCAATCAGACCTGATGCCAGCCCTTAGGATCTCTTTTCCACTATAAAAAACCTTCGCTGAAACCCAGGGGTTTCTTCTGTGTACAACTTGCAGTTGAAAACCCACGTAAGGTCTCTTTACCTGCGCGATCTGCAGTGGTGTTTTTGTAGTGTGGTGGTCTAAGGGTATGAGAAGGGAAGATCAGCAGCAAAAGGGAAGAGCTTTTGTTTTGATGGGAGTGGGAACACTTCCAGGCACATGGGATTTGGAGGAAGGCTTTAATGCTTAAAAAATTTAACCATTTTGTAAGTTGCAAAGACATCCAGATGAAAGCAAATATTAAATGGAACACACATTGGCTGGATATGGGAAGATTAGTGTATGTCCTGAAAAAAAAACTTTTTTTTTTTTTAAAAAAAATTTTTTTCCACTTATGCAGGCAGACTTCTGTCTCGAAACTGCTTAACCAGCTTCAAGAAGTCACTTGTATGTAACTGCTGGCATCTCTTAAAACATGCTTCATGACTGTTCAGCGTGTGTTAAGCCAGACCCTGTTGGATTTCCTAAAATCTAAACAGATTGTAACTGTATTTGGTTTCCCTGCATTGCGAGGTGGGAAAAGCGTGTTCTGTCTGGGCATGGTGCTTGTGTCAGGCACCGGTGCAAGGGAGTGCTTAGTGCTTAAAGTCGGCAGCAGCCCTGAAATGTTTCATGCAATATGGAAGGAATCTCATTCTTTCTGAAGAGGAAACATCATCAGGATAAAACATATGCTCCTTTTATGCATAGCTTTTTCTTCCAAATCCTTGCTACAAAAGCAATATACAGAGGAGTTTTAAGAAGAGAAACAGCGTGTCTTAAAATTAATTTTCAGTGTTCCTGTTATCTTTATGTCTCCTATCCTCCATGATGAGATTTTTTGGCTACCTGAATTTAAGCCTATTTTTTGGCCAGTGGTTTACACTAGTTTAAGCACTGGTAAATCTCAGGTCTGAAACACATTGGAAGCACACACCTCAGCACTCTTGACTTCAGCTGAAGAGTAAATCCTTGGCATTTTGGGGGTCATGGGGCTGATGGGGTGCAGTACTGGATGCTCTTATTTCTCACTGGCAGGCAGAGTGTTTGCACAGCGCTGGTTGGTGTCTGTGGGACCAAGACCACCGGTGATAAGAAGAAGTCTGTGCGGAGACACAGTCATCTCCAGGCTACAAGCACATAACGGGGAAAAGTGTCCATGGTTTCGTCTACTCTCCAACAGGGTAAAAGAGCAAGCAGCATCAGTCCAGCTTCGTGCACCCCAAACCCTGGCGATTTTGTGAATTCAGCAGAGACCCTGGCTCGTGAACAGACCCCGCCTCACCGGAGCTGACTTGCTGGCGTCATCTAACAGGGTAAGTCACACCAAACAAAGTTCCTGGCTGCCTCAGGGCAAGGGGAGGTGTACTGGGTGAGCAAACACACTGCCACAAGGCTCCACCAAACAGGCACAGAGCTGGTGGGAATTTCAGCTTTACATTTCACCAGGAGAAGAATGGATGAAGTTTGGGAATGCTTTTGAAGGAAGAAAGTTTCCCCCAGCCAGCCTGTTTGGCTTTGGCCACCTATGGCCACCTATCTCTTTCATTCACCCACTTTCAGGACAGTTCAGCTCCAAGGCAGGCAGTGGCATTTCAGGAAAAAAGCGGGCTGGTGCTGTTCCCTGGCCACTGCCCTGCAGCTGGAGCAGAGCACGGGGAAGGGTGAGGGAAGCCCGACAAGAGCCTTCTGGCAGCTCCTGTCCAGACCTCCCAAAATGTCATTCGCAGGAGATGTGACAGCCTTACCCTCCGAAATGTCACTTCCTAGCAGTCTTGCTGGAGTAGGTCATCTGGTCTCGAGATTGACCTTTACACCCGCAAGCAGCCCTACAGCTGTATGGGAATATGTTGATTTTGGGAATTCATTATTTTCGAGCATTGATCTCCCAGACTGCAGGCTATTGCCCCAATCCCCAGGCTGAAGTAATCAATGGGAAACTACTGACTACGCTCTCAGCACAGGATAAAAATGCAAACCATTGTGTTTCTATAATACACCTTAAGCCTGTTTTTCATAAAACTGTTTCTACATGGAAGCAACTTACTTTTTTCATGCAAAGGATGACTTCTTTTTAGGCTGATTATTAAGATCTGGTTCTACTGTTCTTAAAGAATTGAAATCTGCATATTCAGGGACAATATAATTATTTCTTTAGGCTAACAGTTTTTTACAATTTATTTTTCTTATGAGGGGTGTTATAAACAGCATCACTCCTTTTATATGTTTTAAAAAATATCCTTTATCCTTTAGTAGAAGTTCCTGACTTTCCTTCTCGTTCCCAACCAGCCTCTTTTCAGCTGAGTGGGTAATTCACTGGTTTTGCTAGGGAGGCAGTGAAACAATTATCTAAATATCCCAGAAATGCCCAGTTCTAAAACAAGTCGTGCTTCTACAGTCTCAGTGCCTCCCAGTTCACTACACTCAGTTTCACTGCTGGATGAGACCCATGGGTCTGTCAAGGATGCCGCTGTGATGATAAGGAGGAATTTCTGCTTGACAGCCTGGGAGATTTCTCTTTATATTAAAGTGTTAGCCATTACCAGAAAAAAAAAAAAAGAAGAAAGATTAAAAAAAAGAAGAAAGGGAGAAAATGAAGGGTTTAGTATCTTGAAATACTTCTAGTGACCAGTAATCTCATCCAGCAGAAATAATTTTTAAATGCGTGTGAATAGCCGTGACAGGATCGAATGGTTGTCCTAAGGACAACAACATGGTTTCTACTACAAGGATCAGGAGCTGATTTTTAACTATTAAAAAACTGTAATCGCAAGAAAAGATCTCTGACAGTCCATGTGGGCTTCTCCCAAAAGCTGGAGATGAGAACTGAGTCCGCCTGAAACCCAAGGGACTTGCAGAGAAAGCACATTACTTGCTTAAAGAGCGCGCAACAGTTTTTAAAAATAGTTGAAATCAAGCAGACTTTTTTTTTTAAAGAAGAAAGCTTTCTCTTTTACATAAATGTCTGTCAAAGTACTTCCTTTCTGGGAAAAATGAACTGTAACACACGGTACTCCAGCTAAGTCCTGAGGAAGCTGTGTAGGTTCTGGCCTTTCAAGATAAGAAACTTGAGGAATACAGCCAACAGCAAGAGCCACAGCAAGTAGACATGGTGGTAACTGGGGGACAGGATATGCTATTTGGAATCTCAGTAATTAGTCTCCTTTATGTGGATTTTGACTTTGCAAATGCAAAGTTTTAGCAGTTGTTTTGTAGTGGGGAGTGTTAACTGTGTTTACTTCCACACTTTTAAAGGCAGATTGTATTACTTGCTTAAAAGATTGAGGTCCCCGTTGCTGAAGGTAATGTGGTCAAGAAGGTTGGTCTTAGAAAATTAATTTCAGCCTCTTGTGGAGGGAACTGTGGCAGGACATGACTTTCTCTGTGCTCATCTACTCGTCACTTACCATTGCTTTGTCCTCAGCCGCCCTGAAACTAAAACGGATGGTTGCTAGTTCACGTGAGCTGGGGATTTCAGTTTTCATGTTGTGCAGACATAAAAGGAATTCATCCAGGACACAACGAATGGAGAGCTTAAATTGCTTTTGGAAGCGAGGTGGGCTTGGCAGAGCATTGCTGTAGTGGGGAGTGCCTGCGGCTGCCCCCTGGTTTGCAGAATGGGCTGTGGCACCAGCCTGTCGGCAGGCTGAGAAGAAGGATCATCTTCGCTTTCCCTGCCAGAGGTTGCTCCTCTACGAACCCTCAGCACTGCAAAAGCCCTTGCACCGTACCAGGCTTTCTTGATGTCAACGGAAGTGTGGGAAACACTGACATAAACAGGTCATCCGTGCCTTCATGAGGATTAGTAGGAAGATTTTTGGATATTAAAAAGTGCAGTCAGCTTATTGGAACATACAGAATGCAATCTTACTTGCTTTGTACACTTTTTATTTCTTTGTGTTAAATTTCTAAAGCAAAGTAAGTTCATTCTGCCAGTCAAATCTGAAGACTGATGCTTTCTTTTACGATCTATTCTGTAAGTCACCCTCATTTCTTGGTCTCCCCTCTGGTCGCTCCCTGGAAGGACCCAGGGTTCCTCCACAACTGGAAGGGGAAGAAGAGTTGAGGGCTACAACTTGACAAGGGGCCGGCTGGGTCGGAAGGGGTGGGGGCTGGCAGGATGCTCCCCAGTTCCTGATCCCCTCTCCAGCCCACAGCCCTCAACCCTGCTCCACCACAGCCACCGCTGCAGCTTCCCGACGGCTGCTCTGAAAGCGTTCACAGCTGTCGTCCCTAGCAGCAGCGGCTAATCCCAGATGATTATTTGGAGAGTTATTTCCACAGGCTTTTGTCCTGTTTTGCTTTGGGCTTTTTCTCTGGCTTGGGTTTGCCTTTGGTTTTGTTTTTCTTTTTTTCGTCATTTAAACATGAAGTAATGCCAGAGCTGACAGAACAGGCCAAATCCATGGAAGAATTGCTTTGGACAGCTGTAGTTGGCTGTAACTTACGGATGAATTTTTCCAGAGTAAAGTCTGGAATGAGTATTCTTCAGTTCCACCATGGCTATTCTGAAGTTTTGTGTGGGATACAAGGCATTTGACCCCAGTCCCATAAATCCACTCCAGGAAACAGACTCTGCATGGATGACACCCTCACTTTTAGTGCAGTTTCCCCAAAAAAGCGTGGTGGTGGGCGTGTGAGCAAGGAGCTGTGAGACCAGCCACAACTGTGACCGGGAGCTGTGCTGCGCAGCTCTGGTGCGTGGCTCTGAGGAGAAAATCTGTGAAACCTTGTGGCCTACAAGCAGTCCATTCCTGGGAGGATTTTGTTTCATCAATGTTAAATTTTCTACTGGGATCTGAGACTTCACGTTCACTGTTTTATTCATTTCCACTTGAAAATCATTTATGTTAAAACCTATGTTTTGTTACATTTAGTTAACTTCTAGAAAAATTCTAACTGGAAGAAATGCCAGAGAGTTTCAGTTAGCCAGGGGCATAACACACAGCTGACAGGATGGTGATAAAATACAGTTTGCTCCAAAATTTTACAGTGGCAAGGAGGAGAGTATCTTCTGACTCTTCAGCTTTCTTTCTTTACTGTAAAGCTCTTCACCTTTCTTTAAGAAGTAAGAATAAACCAAAGATATATTGGTTTGCTATTTTCTTTTTCCTTTTTATCTGCTGAGCAACTGTGTCTGTTCCAGGGTCCCCGTCTTTAAATGGGTCTTCTCGACGTTGTCCCAGTACAAATAATTTCTGATACCTCACAGCTGGGCAAAAATTAATTGAAATAAAATGCTGGTTTGTGAGCTTCTGTCCGTCATCTCTAAGATCTTCTTTCTTTCAAGAATAGTTCATCTTCCCTGCAGTTACCTGCCGTGAACCCAGTGGCAGTTTATTGGTAAGCAGAGTGCTCGTGAAGAGCTGATCTTGCCAAATGTGTGTGTAATTCACCTACGATTCTTACCCTTGTCTACAATCTCGCTTTGCCCTCTAGCGCCCGTTCTGGTTTTCTCCCGCACAGCGACGCGCAGCCCGGCTGACCGAAACGTGTCAAAACACACTTCTATTTGGCGATGAGATTTTTAAGGGTAGTTGTGAACCAGAAGGAAAGCTTAATGGTGTCTGTGTTTCTGAACAGCTAGTGGGTCATGAATTAACCTATTCTCACGGCGGGCAAGTGAGGCAATAAACACTGGGATCCTTCATGTGAGAGCAGCTGAAAATATTTCATGCTATTTCCAAGTCGGTAAAAATGAGGCTGTTTCAATCGTAGTTCACGGCATTGCAGAAGCCACCCAGGACGTCAGAATCAAAAAGATAATTGGGCTGAGCGTCCTTTTATTGTACAGGCCTGAAGAAGTGCAAAAACCAAAGAAGCAGCAGAAACAAGATTTGAAAGAGTCTCACGGTGGGGCCATTTCAAGTGCTGTTAGTTACAAAGCTGGAGAAACACACATTCTGCTGTAACATTTGTGGCAGGGTGTCATCAGGCAGAAAAGCTGTCCTCTCTTTCCTCGGTCTTTTCTGTTGTTCTGGACCGAGGTGAGGTCGTTAGCTGTTCTTATTTCTGGTATTTCAGCTTCAGGCCGGATACCCATGTCTCTCGTCCCTTCTTTAGCTTGCGTTCGTGAGGGGTGGAGGGGAGAGCACGTACACCCTGCAAAAGAGACCCGTGTCACAGGTGTGGTACCTGAGATCTGGCGTACCGTTGCTGTTCTTACTGGTCTTTTTTTTTTGTTGTTAGATGTACATTTTTATTATCAGCCCTTTGAACGATACTCTGGAGATCAGGGAAAGCTTTAAAGCGGTTCCTCACCTGATGTTTAAACCAAGCCCTGGTGATGTCAGCACTCTGGGACTACCATCACCCTCTCTTGGGAGCCAAAGCCATGCTCTCTTTCCTCTGCTTCCTTATGCCAGACCCACAAGCCTGTGCCAAATGTACGTCTGTGGACACAGAAAATAGCTTTTTTTTTTTTTTAAGTCGTTGGGTTTTCACCAAACTTTTCCCAATATTCCTTAGATAACAGAGCCTGGGTGTAAGTCTGTTTTCCCCTTTATAAGCATACAGCAAATTACTAGGGAAAACACAACCATGTGAAATGGAGTTACCCAGGGAGTTAGCCAGGTGAAGCACTGGAACAGGTTGCCCAGAGAAGCTGTGGATGCCCCATCCCTGGAAGTGTTCAAGGCCAGGCTGGATGAGGCTTTGAGCAACCTGGTCTAGTGGAAGGTGTCCCTGCCCATGGCAGGGGGTTGGAACTGGATGGTCTTTAAGGTCCCTTCCAACCCAAACCGTTCTGTGATTCTGTGATTCTATGACAATTTCCCAAGGGTACAATCCAGGATTGACCTCACAGAAATTAGTGGATTTTTGACCAGTTTGTTGCAAGTTGTTTTAAGGAATCGGATTACATTGCAATTATTAGTCTAGGCTATGTGGCTTGGAGGGGAAATTTGATGGAATACCAAGGGCTGTATGTTTCTGTGGGTCAAGCAAAAGGAAGGAGGCAGAAAATTCATGCAGCACTGAAACACAGTACTGACTGGTGATGTTTGAGATGGCAGTAGCCAGGATGTGCCACAGGCAGATGTGGCTTTAGGGTACTTCTATGTAGAGAAGTTATTTTAAATAGAAAGAAGTTAAAGTGAATTGGTAACACAGCAGAAAGGAACAAAAAAAAAAAAAAGAAAGCCTTTCCCCTAGACAGATAGAGGAAGCGAAGACACTTCAATTAAAAGTAACGGTGTGTAACTGAGAAGTTACTGCAGAAGCTACAGCTGCTGCAAACAACGTCCTGTATAGACAAATCCTTCTGGAATTTTGAACTTGAATTTGTTCTTTGAACAAAGCAAATATTAGACTGACTGTAATATATATATATATATA
>NW_010248704.1:0-1916 GCF_000690775.1 Eurypyga helias
CCGCGGCAAGCGTCACCGCACCGCGACAGCTCTGGAGGAGGACGGGGCCAGAAGGAGCTGGCACGGGGCTCGAGCTACGAGCTGAGTCCCACATTAAGAGCCAAATCTTGACACCAAGAAACTTCTAGCGCCAAACCATCGCGACACAGCCCCAGGTTAACTCAAACTCCCTGCTGCGTTAGAGCCGCCGACTTGGGGGTCCTTCCCTGCGTTTCGTGGCTGGGAGCCCTGGCTGTTTTTCTCATTTACTGCAAGACTGCAATTTCTCCTAATACGTCTTAGTTCTTCCTCTGGGCTCACCAAGGGCTCAGGCAGCGAAGCAGCTGGCCCCACGCAAGGCCACCTCCAGCCCTGCCCACACAGCCCTGCCCACGCGTTGGCTTCTCGGGGAGACAATAACCCACAAAAGGGTCGGAGGAAACGATGCCCAAATATCCACGTTTAGCCACATTTATGGCGTCCTGCCTTCCTTTCCTCACGCACCACCGAAGTCAGACGGCGGCCAAAAGCATCACTAAGCGTGTTTGGGGTTTTCTTCTCCCTATTTTGGTCACATCTGGTGTCGAAGAGATCCAGAACATCATTAACGCACCAATGTTTTTCCTGCTTAGCATTCCAACTGCACAGAGTGGAGGAAAGAGCGTTCGAGGCCGGGTTTTCCGGGGTGTGAAAGCAGCCCAAGCAGAGTCTGTAGGATGAAAGCGCTGAACACGCAGAGGCAGGAGGAGAGATGCTGATGGGCACATCTCCCGCCGGCTTTAACGCCGGAGGTGAGCCGTCGTCTCCTCACGGCGCTGGACCGGCGCAGCAATTCGCCTCTCGGCCCATGAAAAAATTTAATGCCGCGAGCTGTAAATGAGCTGAAACTTGGAGGCGGTCCAGAAGATGGCTTTCCACCGGTTTGCCGGTGATGGATTATTCCCACAACTAACAAACAAGCCCCTGAACTCCTGTGCCACACTGACATCTTATGGAAAAAGCGGTTGTTACAAATGCAGAGCTGCAGGAGCTGCAGAGAGGCTTAAAGGAGAGATTTTTCGCTGTAACAGCCCAAATTTTGCTGCCCACCCTGTCCCAACAAAACTTTCTCTTTGCTGTAGTCTAAGCTGTTCAAAAATCAATGGGATTTTTCCACGATTAGAGCAATTCCAGGGAGACTGAGTGCCCTCACTGCTTGGCACAACCCGGAGGACTCGCAGCGGCAAATCGAGCGCTTGACCTCCAGCCTCACTCGTTTCCCGTGATTTTAATGAAAACAAAAACTCTTTCAGTGCACTGGCCTCTACAACAAGGTACTGCATGAGTTTGCTAGAAGTCAAGGAATGGAGCAAGAGGGAATCGTGAGTTACCAGGCACAGCAACGTGCACACGGACCCGGAGCCCGCTGGCAAAAGGCCGCTGTGTCCCTCGCGCTGGGAAAAGAATGGGGACAAGCAGCATTGCGGCAGAGGGGAGAGCTGAGCCCCCCCGGCTGCTGGTTTGTCCAGCACATTTCAAAGCCTATTGCAGGGAAAGGGGGAATAATCTCCCTACAGGTTATTGGGAAGCTTATCCGAACCACACAGACTGCTTTCAAGATCACCGCTCATGAGTAAACAGGAATAATTCACAATATTTAGTAAAACTGCTTAAAATAAACATTACAGAGAGCAGCCATCCAGTTCACAGATAAAACAAGGATGCATCCCACCCGGAGGAGCCCTGCCGTAGCCAGGGAGCCAGCTGCGTTACTGTCAGAGCCAAGTGCTGCCGCGGGAGCTGGGATGAGCCTCCCGCCTGAAGGCAGCAAACCCCAGCTGGCAGCAGCAGAGATGAAGGGGCCTGGGGGGTGATGGAGATGAGACCCAGGGGGCCCTGAAATGATTTTTCTCTTCCTGCAAAGCACTGAGGTTTCGAACATCATCCGTTTGCACCGC
>NW_010248704.1:1947-2174 GCF_000690775.1 Eurypyga helias
CCCCCGCCGGCGGGAGACCAGTGCCCTCGCACCCCCTTCGCCCTCATGCCTGTTTCAGAGCGGGTGTCTGCAATCCTCCCCCCAGGGCAACCCCGGCCTCCGCAGCCCACCCCAGGTTCGTGGGAGACGGGTCCTGGAGTCTCCCCAGACCACAGGCAGCCAGGACTCCCCCACCCCAACAAAAGCTGGCAATAAAAACTTTGCTAAAATCCTTGGCCAGCTCCAAC